>NC_089240.1:83329383-83629383 GCF_963924675.1 Phocoena phocoena | reverse complement strand
ATTCAACATCTATTCATAATTAAAATCTCTCCAGAAAATGGGCATAGAGTGAACATACTTCAACACAATAAAGGTCAAATATGACAAACTCACAGCTAACATTATACTCAACAGTGAAAAGCTGAAAGCATTTTCTCTAAGATCAGGAACAAGAAAATTATCTTAAGAAATTAGAACAGAATTGGAGGAATCATGCTCCCTGACTTCAGACTATACTACAAAGCTACAGTAATTAAAACAGTGTGGTACTGGCACAGAAACAGACACGTAGATCAGTAGAACAGAATAGACAGCCCAGAAATAAACCCATGTTCCCCTGGTCAATTAATCTATGACAAAGGAGCCAAGAATATACAATGGAAAAAATACAGTCTTTTCAATAAGTGGTGCTGGGAAAACTGGATAGTTACATGTAAAAGAATGAAATTAGAACATTCTCTAATGCCATATACAACAATAAACTCAAAATTGATTAAAATTCTAAATGTAAGGCTGGAAACCATAAAACTAGAGGAAAACATAGGCTGAACACTCCTTGGTTTCTTCAGATTTAGTGGCTAGGAAAGGCCTCTTTGAGGTGATATCTAAGCTGAGATATGAAGAAAAAAGATCTAGCTGTAGTAGCATTGAAGATAAAGAATGGAAGGTTGTTGGTACATTCTAAGCAGAAGTAAACAACTAACACCAAGTCCTTCATTTATTCAAATAATAAAACAAGGCCAGTGTGGCTGGACCATGGTGAGTGAAGGTGAGAATGATATGAGATCAGTTCATGGACTTGAGCAGAGAAAAGATCATAGAGGACATTGTAAACCAAAAGAAAGTCTTTGGTTTCTATTTTGTTTCACAGCAAGTCCTTAGAAACAATTGATCTAGAGAGTTATGTGGATACAGGACAGACATGGGCATTCCTGTTGTACTGACAGACAGTTTTTGGGAGAAGAGGTAAAATGCTGTATCTCACTTTCATGTGAGAAAGAAGTTTAAAACTCAATACAAAAACAAAAAAAAAAAGAAAAAAAACCTCAATACTGTTCACAGAATAGAACCTGAGATAGACAAATGTGACAGAGATAGAAAAGAGTTCCCCCACACAAGTAACCCTACCTACAACCTAACCTCTTAAATATATTCCCCACATTGCTGACAGAGTAAAGTTTCTAAAATACTAATCTGAACATATCATTTCTCTACTTTAGTTTCTTTTTTGCTTTAATGATTTTCAAGGTCCATAATGATCTTTCTGGAGCATGCCTTTCTAGCATCTGTTCTCAATCTCCTACTCCCTTTTCACTCCAGGTGCCCTGGCCTACTTTCAATTTCCTGTTTTCTTAGACGCTGATGACCCATAGCATATCACTTCCTTTGCTTGAAACACTTTTCAGTACTCCCTCCCTTAATTCAGCACAGATAAAAGCTTTCTCTGACCACTCCTGTTACCAAGGATGATAGTCACTATATTTAACAAGTAGTGTGGCACAAGCAGCAACCAATCAGAATAGATGCTGGTTACAGATGCTGGTTATACAGAACATATTTTTAAAGCTATTAGAATATGGCAGACACATGATAAATACTATATCATTATTTGCTGTTGTTATTATGTAAAGAAAAGACAAGTGAACATATCTGATTGCTATGAGCTTGTGGGCAGTTTTGTCTTGAATTTTTTGTTATATTAACATAATATTCATTTTACAATATAAATTAATAGCTGAATCATATAAATGTGTCATGACTTTTGTGGGGAGTGTGAATGGGTTGAGAAGAGATGTGACCTAACCAGAACTGAAGGTCAGTATCACTGGCTAGTGAGAGGGAGCGTTGTATTAGATTATGGGATTTGAGCTGTCAAATGATGAGTTTGGATTTGATCCAGTAGACAGCAGGATACCTTTGTAGGAACGTGGACAAAAAGGATTACAAATTGTAAGTGGTGCTTGAAAGAGATAAATTTGGCAGTGGTATGAAGAGTGGATTAGAGGACAAAAATACTTGAGACAAGAAATTTAGTTTGGAGATTGTTGTGGTCTTGCAAATAATCCAGAGTAGTGGAAGCCAGAATAGAAATAAAGGGCTAAATCTGATTGCTATTACAAACCACGCTTCCATACTAGAGAATGAGAACTGAAAAAAAGTTAAAAGGTAAGTAAGGGTGCAGTTAACCAAATAGGATGTGCAATTTTTACATGTCCATCTCTACTAAATTGTTAAGCACTCAGAAGCCTTATTTTCCTTGCCCAGAGCCAAATAATTGTATAGAGAATGAGGTTAAAATTAACAGGAAAGAGCTGACATAATCAGCTAAACAAAGCTACAAGGATCATCATCGAGGAAAGAAGTATAGTTTTCCATATGAATATCTATAGGATAGAGTGCAATAACCTTTGATCACACATACACAAAGCAGTAATATCTACAAGATACATGTTGTGCTTTAGATGAGTTCTGTAGGTGAGAAGGTGAACCTGTGTTTCATAAGAACTAGAAATATATCATTTTTTGATAAGTACTGTAGACTCCTGAATATTGTTAGAACTAATCTTTAAAAATGTTATGTGCTAGTTGTAAAACCCTAAGTGCTTTGGGTTAATAACTCCAACCAGGTTTCCAGTTTTATAAGTTGATAGTTTCTCTGGAAAGACAGGTGCTGGAATTTCTCAATGCCAAATGAAATTGTCTAAGCCAGTGTATATACATTACCTAAACCATATGCCATTAGGCATATCCCTAAATATATCTGTATGTTCTAAATGAAGTTTACTCAGCCACCAGGAAGCAGAAGCCTGTTTAAAAATGTTGGGATGTTCAGATAATGTCACCAAATGAATACATAAAATAGTCTATTTGGACAAGGTTCATAAAGGAGTGAACAAACTTAGTGAACCAATCCTTCAAAATTTGTCAAGGCTAAAAGATAGATTGACACATGGTGGACTTGTTTACAAAGTTACCAGAATCTCAGCTGCCAGCATTCCTTAGATTTGAGGTGGTTTAAATTTAATCTCAGTTGCAAATAAATAAATAAATACATTAATTAATTAATTAATTAGAGGCAACTTGAGGAGTATTTGGCTTCTCCATGAGTTTATCAAATACTGGATGTTTATTGTCTATTCTTTTTTTTCAATTTTTTAAATTATTTTTTTTGGAGTATGTTTGATTTACAATGTTGTGTTAGTTTCTGCTGTACAGCAAAGTGAATCAGTTATACATATACATATATCCACTCTTTTTTAGATTCTTTTCCCATATAGGTCATTACAGAGTATTGAGTAGAGTTCCCTGTGTTATACAGTAGGTTCTTATTAGTTATCTATTTTATATACAGTAACGTGTATATGTCAATCCAGTTTCCAATTTATCCCTCCCCCCCACATTTTCCCCCCCAGTAACCATAAGTTTCTTTTCTACATCTGTGACTCTATTTCTGCTTTGTAAATGAGTTCATTTGTACCTTTCTTTTAGATTCCACATATAAGCGATATCATATGATATTTGTTGTTCTCTGTCTGACTTACTTCACTCAGTATGACAATCTCTAGGTCCATCCATGTCACAGCAAATGGCATTATTTCATTCGTTTTTATGGCTGAGTAGTATTACGTTGTACTGTTGATGGGTATTTTGGTTGCTTTCATGGTCTGGCTATTGTAACTAGTGCAGCGATGAACATTGGGGTGCATGTATATCTTTTTTTTTTTCAGGAAGAAAGTGATTTTTTTAACACCTTTATTGGAGTATAATTGCTTTACAATGGTGTGTTAGTGTCTGCTTTATCACAAAGTGAATCAGTTATACATATACATATGTTCCCATAACTCTTCTCTCTTGTGTCTCCCTCCCTCCCACCCTCCCTATCCCACCCCTCTAGGTGGTAACAAAGGACCGAGATGATCTCCCTGTGCTATGTGGCTGCTTCACACTATCTATCTATTTTACATTTGGTAGTGTATATATGTCCATGCCACTCTCTCGCTTTGTCACAGCTTATCCTTCCCCCTCCCCATATCCTCAAGTCCTTTCTCTAGTAGGTCTCTGTCTTTATTCCTGTCTACCCCTACGTCCTTCATGACATTTTTTTTCTTAAATTCCATATATATATATATATATATATATATATATATATATATATATATATGAGCATATGGTATTTGTCTTTCTCTCCCTGACTTCAGACTATACTACAAAGCTACAGTAATCAAGACACTATGGTACTGGCACAAAAACAGAAAGATAGATCAATGGAAGAGGATAGAAAGCCCAGAGATAAACCCACGCACATATGGTCACCTTATCTTTGATAAAGGAGGCAAGAATGTATAGTGGAGAAAGGACAGCCCCTTCAATAAGTGGTGCTGGGAAACCTGGGCAGGTACATGTAAAAGTATGAGATTAGATCACTCCCTAACACCATACACAAAAATAAGCTCAAAATGGATTAAAGACCTAAATGTAAGGCCAGAAACTATCAAACTCTTAGAGGAAAACATAGGCAGAACACTCTATGCCATAAATCACAGCAAGATCCTTTCTGACCCACCTCCTAGAGTAATGGAAATAAAAACAAAAATAAACAAATGGGACCTAATGAAACTTCAAAGCTTTTGCACAGCAAAGGAAACCATAAACAAGACCAAAAGACAACCCTCAGAATGGGAGAAAGTATTTGTAAATGAAGCAACTGACAAAGGATTAATCTCCAAAATTTACAAGCAGTTCATGCAGCTCAATAACAAAAAAACAAACAACCCAATCCAAAGATGGGCAGAAGATCTAAATAGACATTTCTCCAAAGAAGATATACAGACTGCCAACAAACACATGAAAGAATGCTCAACATCATTAATCATTAGAGAAATGCAAATCAAAACTAAAATGAGATATCATCTCACACCAGTCAGAATGGCCATCATCAAAAAATCTAGAAACAATAAATGCTGGAGAGGGTGTGGAGAAAAGGGAACACTCTTGCACTGCTGGTGGGAATGTGAATTGGTACAGCCACTATGGAGAACAGTATGGAGGTTCCTTAAAAAACTACAAATAGAACTACCATATGACCCAGCAATCCCACTACTGGGCATATACCCTGAGAAAACCAAAATTCAAAAAGAGTCATGTACCAAAATGTTCATTGTAGCTCTATTCACAATAGCCCAGAGATGAAAACCACCTAAGTGCCCGTCATCGGATGAATGGATAAAGAAGATGTGGCACATATATACAATGGAATATTACTCAGCCATTAAAAGAAACGAAATTGAGCTATTTGTAATGAGGTCGATGGACCTAGAGTCTGTCATACAGAGTGAAGTATGTATATTCCTTTTTGTGTTCCTTTTAAAAGCTGATTTTCTTCCTAGTAAGTACTTTTGGCCAGTTGGTGGTTAAATGATGCCACTATGTATGTGTTGTTTTACATTTTCTTTGGGAAACAACTTGGGAATGAAGCAATATAATTATCAGCCATTATATCTTGATGAATATTCTATTTCTAAACAATCTGTGTTTCCTTCCAGGCCCCCTGTGTTTAACAGTGAACATTGGCAGTAACCAGGAAACAGTGCTCTTTGATATACTTAAACATTCTGAATGAAGTGTTTTTCTTTATTTTTAAGGCCTGGAAAGACATTTTCATATGGTGGAATTAAGCGTCTGAAATATGTGTCTGGATTTAGCATTGGCAGTTCAGTTTTACCCCCATTGTAGGCATTTCTATGCTTCTGGGAAGGATTCCAGAATTACCAATTATGTTAAAATATGTTTTACTAAGATACAGTGAGGCATATACTACAGAATCCCATGATGTGTATTAAATCCTTGTCCTCTTTCCTTCTAAGTGCTTCTTCAAATAAATCAACTTTAATGTCTAAAAGCTGGAAAGTGAGAAAACAGATTTTCCAGGTTTGGGGTGGTGACATGGCCTCCTTGCTTATGATGGCAAGGCATCAGGACAGTGAAGTGTTGTCTTGCTGAGGTTTGATTACTGGTCAGACTAGAAAGCTCAACAGATTCTTCTTCCACAGGAAAAAACAAAACCAAAACCAAAAATCAACACATAAACTCATTATATTAGAAATGTTTGACATGAAGTAACAAATGATTGTCACCTACATGTTGAAGTCGACCTTTGGAAAGGAAATGAGAGGAGATATGGGCAGTGAATATTCATATGAAAAAGAAAAGCATCTGAAATTTTAAATGAAAAGTCAAATGTCATTTTGAGTGGAATTTTTTAAGTCTGTTAATATTCTGAAGATATTTCTTGAACTGATGGTAAAACCTATAAAAAGTAGGATGAGAAGTCATTTATAATAAGTGGGTGTCTAAGGACTGTGTTTTTATGCGACTGAATTTGTTCCAAAGCATATGAAACAGAGAGAGAAGTTCAAGCTAGAATCAAATAATAAAAAGAACAATGGCCATTGATCTATCCTTCCAAATAGACAAAGGCAATACAAAGAATCACATCCCAGTGCCAAGAATTCCAGGGAACTAATATCCTATAAAAGCTGAAAACTTATATTTTACTGTGGGAGGAAATATTCTAAGTTTTTACCTTGGAATTTGCATTCCAATTTTAAATGATGTAAAATAATCTGTATAGAAATAAATAGGAACCAGTTGTCTTGGTTTAAGTTTTTGATTTAGAAAATAATTTTCCAATCATGGGAAGAAAGCATAGTGCATAATGAAATATAAAATTAAGGTTTGCTTTTAATCAGAAGCTCACCTTTTCCTTTTGTTTTTATTTGCCTTAAAATATTCAAAAGGGGAGGGGGAGAAAGAAGACAGTAAAAGTGCTAGTAAACTGTAATTCAGTGTTGTTGCAGTACCACATTTATTATTCTAAAATTCTTGTATTATTTTATTAAGCTACCATGTTTGTTGAATTTAGGTGGAAATGTGTAAAACAAATATTGAGGGAGAAAAAAGAAGATTTATGTTAATTAGTGATGTTTGAAATTTAAATTAGATTGATCTGAAAGCCCTGGTAACTTTAGCCATTGTTGCCTACACTTAGAGTTTTACTTACACTACTGAGATAAAACTGCATTTATTAATTTACACATAATGCATTCAAAAGGAACCATAAAAATGTGATATTCCTTTCCTCTCCATAGTGTTCCATTTGTGAACATTGTTTGGTGTGCACAGTAGGTGGAATATGCCACAAGAGAAATATAAAATTTTGGTCAAGTGTTTCTGTGATGCTGACTCTGAGGCATCTAACCATAGGAACACTACTTGATAATCCATCTTTACAAAAATTTTATTAGAAGAGAACAGGAACAAACTCCATATCCAGGTTCCCTGTAATTGGAATTTCATTAGGTATGGAACATAAAAAGTGCTAGCTGAGAGACTTCAGTTTCTACTGGTAAGGTAACCAACTGTACCAGTTTTCCTGTGACCAAGTGTTTTCCCTGGGGATGTGGGACTTTCAGTGCTACAACCAGGAAAGATCTTGGAAAAAAAAGATATGGTTGGTGTGGCAGGCTGAATTCTAAGATGATCCTTAAGACTTCAATGTACACACCCTATATGATTCCCACTCCTTGAGTATAGGCGGGAACTGTGAATGGGATATCACTCTCACGATTAGATTACTAACTAGTTGATTTTTAATACTTAATCACAAGGGAGATCATCATGGGTGGGTGTGGCCTGATCAGGTTGACCATTATAAAAGGGACTGAACCATTCCTGTAAAGAGAGTTCTGCTGACCTTGAAGAAGCCAACCACCATGAGTTCTACAGCCACAGCCCCAAATAACTGAACTCTTGAGATTGGAGGAAGAACTTGAGCCCCAGATGAGATCACAGCTGCAGCTAACACCTTGATTTCATCCTGGTGAGACCTTGAGCAGATGATCTAACTAACCTGTTCCTCCATATCTGACCTGTGGAACCTGTTGTTTCAAGCCACTAAATTTGTGGTAATTTGTTACACAACAATAGAAAGCTAATAGTATTGGGTTTTTTCTGCTCCAGAATGAAATAAATTTTATGAACTTGTCGCCAGTTCTTGGACCTAAAAGTGTCATTTTTCTTGAGTCATAACCTGATTGGCTGTAAGAATCATATGCTTGAAGAAAATGTGACAGAGTCAATTTCCATGTGTAGGCAACCAACTGTAAGAGGAGGATGTAGAATGAGTGGAGGATGCTGGGATGGAAGTAGATGGGAATGGTCTCTCAGCACTCAAGGAATGAGTGGCCTTTCATGTGGAGAGTGATGCTCAACTAGAATATACAGCAGGGAGAGGTAGCAAAATGAGGCACATTTTTATTAAGCAGTGTAAAGAGCAGTGATTTTCAAACCCTGATTAGCAACTAGTCAATGGGTTGTAAAATCAATTCAGTAGGTTGCAACCAGCAATGCAAAATGTTATAGACTAGACTAGAATAGAAAATAAACAAATGCAGGTAGTAAGCATAAATATTATTTTGTGAATTTTTGTTTCAGTTTTATATCTATCTACTGAGTTATAATGTAAAATAAGTCTCTTACTGGAGAGTTAAAACAATTTTGGAAAACACTGATATAGTGTAATGGCTTAGAACAGGGCTTCTCAACTCTGGCTGCACATTAGAATAATTTGGGGAAGTTAGTTTTGTTTTATGATTGATACCTCGGCCCAACCACAAATTTAATTGAAATCTCTGGGAATTGGACCAGTTATATATATATATATATATATATATATATATATATATATATATATATATATATTTAAAGTGATTTTGATTGCAGTGGAATTTGAGAACTACTAGATTAGAGCATGGGATTTTGTATACTTTGGTAAAGTGCATACTCTTTAAAATGCCCCAGTTTCCACATTTGTAAAATCGGGTAAATATAGTGCCTACCTCATAGAGGTGTTATAGAGTGAAATGGAGAACATAGCCCAATTTGTAGCACAGAGTAACAGTGCAGTAAGCAAGTACTTGTGTTTAATCTATACAGTGATTTTAGAACCATTACAGATTGGTTGGGAAGACACCATAGGACCACACATACATAGTTTCAGATTCAAGTTCTCCGTACTCCAGGACTTTAGATAATGGGGCTTAGGACCTGTATAGATGAATCCAGGACTATGCCCTCTGTGGAAGTAACAGTGTTTCCAACACAGAGGTTCTGCTCAATATGGAAAACCAAAGATGAGGTCAAGAACTGAGTGCCACCCAGCAGGTCTGTGACCTTCCCCCACCTCACCACCCCCCCAACCAGGGTTGGGAGCTCCTCATCCTCCCTTTTCTCCATCCAAGACTTCCTCAGTGAAGTACCAAGGTCCCCAAAGCCAATGAACATTGTGCCCCTGTCCTCACTTTGGCAGCCAGCTCCGCTGGTGACCCAACATTCCACCCTGAGGCTCGATCAAGGTGAACATGCAGTCTGCCCTGACCACCCACCATTAATGCAGGGAAATATCACCATTGTCTCTTTGTCTCCCTGTGTGTTAGAGTCTGGATATTTTTGCCTTTCTGTGAAGGTTTTGGCTCACTGGAGAAATAATATATGATTTTTTTTTAATTTCCACAATATCAAAAGAGGTTTTGTCAAAGCAGGAAACCTCATGTTCTGTTCTGTTTTGTTTTATATGCTCTTTTACAAAATAAACTGAGCAGGTGTCTTGGGGACATTTTCATGGGGGAAAAAGAACCCCATGAATGCCATCTGAGAAAATAATGATATACAAAATTAAGATACAGAAACTTGTCAGAAGCATGGCTCCAGTTCCCTAAGGTAATATTGTACATTAAAATTGCATTGTCCTCACATGACGGAGCTCTGCTAGATCTGGAAAAATAGTGAAAATTTTCCCGTACTCCAAAGTTTTTATCTTTGGGACCTGCCTTAACTTTCTGAAATAATTTATACTGACAATCAATGCAGTTTGCCCTTTTAATTCTTGAACAAAATAAAGAACTGCAAACATCCATATTCTCATCTGGGGAAAAAGTGACTCCTGTTTTCAGGTACTCCATAAAGCTCATATCCTGAGTGCTTCTTAGTTCCCAAATCACCTACTAGGCACAGTATAGACTTTAACTCACTTGATTCTTACAATAAGCAAGTGAGGAAGGCATTGTTATTTCCATTTTGGAGATGAAAAAATGAGGCTCAGAGTGATGACAAAATTTGTATAAGATCACAGAGGCAGTGAGTTGCAGAGCTGAGACATTGTATTAGTGAGAGTACGCTAGAGAAACAGAGCCAATAATATGTGCTTATTAATAGAAAGAGAGTTATTATAAGGAATTGGCTCAGATAATTATGATGGCTGGCTAGTCCAAGTCTGCATTGTGGACCAGCAGGCTTGAGACTCAGGAGAGCTAATGATGCAGATGAAGTCCAAAGACAGGCTGCTGGATAATTCTCCCTTGCTCTGGGAGGGTTTGCTTTTTTTTGTTCTATTCAGGCCTTCAACTGATTAAATGAGGCCCATCCACATTATGAAGGATTATGTGTATACTCAAAGGCCACTGATCTAAATGTTACTCTCATCCAGAAACACCCTCCAGGTTCACACATAAAAATAACCAGCACAGATATGAACCCAGGAAGTCTGATGACAGAGCTTTTCGTATTTTTGAGCATTTAACATGCAAATGTCTATTATTAAGTATTTCCTATGTGTTATTTAAGCTTCATAACAATCTTATGAGGTCAGTACTATTATTTGTTTGTTTGTTTGTGGTACGCGGGCCCCTCACTGTTGTGGCCTCTCCCGTTGTGGAGCACAAGCTCCAGACGTGCAGGCCCAGCGGCCATGGCTCACGGGCATAGCCGCTCCATGGCCTGTGGGATCTTCCTGGACCCAGGCACGATCCCGTGTCCCCTGCATCAGCAGGCGGACTCTCAACCACTGCGCCACCAGGAAAGCCCACTCAGTACTATTATTATCCTTATTTTACAAATAAAGAGAGTGAGGCTTAGAGAGACTAAGAAATTTGCATATAGTTACACAGCAAGTAAATGTTAAAACTGGAATTTGAATGCAGGTTTTCTAAATAAAAATGGTGTTCTTCCTCTTTTACCATACTGCCTCCAAGGTAGTTTGAAGTGATTGGAATATTTTTTAAGAAGTAGTTGAGTAAATACCAGTTATATAAACAATCTATAGGTGGTTTTATTAAAATTCAATTATATATATATATTATAACTGTTTTCCTTTGAGAAACCCCATGCTCTTTGTTGCACTGTGGAGATACCAATAAAAAGTTAATATATCGTGACCATGTATGTATGTATGTAGATACCAATAAAAAGTGAATATATAGTGGCCATGTATATATGTATGTATCTAAAGGTTTTACATGTGCTATGATTGTCCTCATTTTACAGATAAAAGAGAATTGAGACATAGAGATGTGAGTGGCAGAGCCGGAACTTAAACCCAGGCAGTCTGATTCTGGAGCCTGGTCTTTTCACCTCTACAATATGCTCCCTCTGTTAGTGGCACACAATTTTGCAGAATTACTACTAATAGTAAGCATGAAAAGTCAGGACACAGTATTTCCAGTACACCTGTGAAAGTTATAGAGCCATTAAAAAAAGAAAAATAAAAACAGGGAGGCTTCAAAAATGTAACTAAGGAGGTAAGAGAGAAAGTAGGGAAAGAAGAAAGCTGATAAGGAGTGTTATAGCAAATGAGGTGAGGAGAGCTTCATAGTTTTCTTTATTTTTGTAAATTGAAGGGTTTTTTGTTTGTTTTGTTGTTGTTCTTTTTTTACAAAGGTATGCTACCCATAAAATTTTGCATATTTGGAGAACTATTATTAATGAGACTGTAAAAGTATTCCTTCCATAGGAAAAATCATTAAGCTTTACAAGGGAGTACATTTCTTCTTTTACCCCTTTCCTCACCCAAGAAAGCAGCAATATTTCTTTTTCATTATTTTATCTCTAATTACAGAGGTAATTGCTAAAACTTAATATTTTGCATTGGCTCTAGGTGTATTTTATCCTAGGTATCCTGCAAAGGATATCTCTACAGGGCGTCCTTTAGTTAGGACACATATGAGGGAGACATATGCTATGGTTTAAGTTATGAACTGTTCCATAAATTCTAATGCAAATTACAGTAATCACAGAGGATTTACTATAGAAGTAACTAACTCTAGCAGAGGTCTAAGCTAAAGAAGAACCCCTATTTCTTTTCTGCCATATTGAGCAGTTAGCTCTCTTCATGGGATATTGGTACCTGTCCTTTTTCTTTGGCAAAACAGAGAGTATCTGGTAATAAACAGGCTCCCACAGTCTGAATTCATGGCTTCACCCTTGTTTCCAGCTCCCTCTATGGGCTTCTCAGCAAGCTGTTTCTCACATCTGGCACTATTGCCTCAAGCATTTGTACCACACTACTGGAGGCTACTAATTACTCTTAAGATTTGACCCTTGAAGGCTGAGGGAAAAGGGACAGGTAATTGAATTCCTCCCATGCTCCCAAATCTAGTGCAAAGTTCTCATACATTATTTTAGAAAAGCATGTCTAGTTGATCAACCAACACAATCTCAACTACTACTCGTATCTTCCACACCATTTTAAGAAATATATAAATATATTATTAACTATACAAAATAACAGTGGTTGCAAGCCCAGGATCATAATGAAATTTACTGAAGTCTAAGTAATAGACAAGCCTAATACAAAGGAAAATTTTAGTTCATATTCTCATTCTCTTTGTCTATATACTGTGGACTCATAAAATTTGTGTAACATTTGAAAATATTTGAACAGTTACAGAAGATTTGGCCAGCCACTAGAGAGGTATGTATATTAAAGGGAAATCACCTGTGAGAGAAAGAGACACACTGATAGAAGCAGAACTCCAGTGTCACGAAGAGAAAGATAAGATGAAAAAAAGTTAAAAATTAATTCCAAAGAGACCAAAGACCATAGCTCACTCCTTCCTATCCTCCTCCACCATTCCTAAATGTATTGTCTGGGAAATCACACTATGTTTGATTTTGAAAACATAGAAAGTGAAAGTGAGAACAATTGAGAACCTTCTAAGAGCTCCCAACACTCTTAAAAGTAAAGTTTATATTTCTGATACAATCAGAGTCAAAAACACTGCAGTATTCTATACAGCTGGATGAAGGAGAAACATGGCGGTTTCATTACACACATCCTGCATGAAAAATAAACCCATTAATTAAGACATTAGAGAAATTATTTCACAGCCTGTGTGGAGGCCACATACTGTAGTGCTGTCAAAAATGATAATTTTTATTCTTTTACCAAAAGGGAGATAGGTTAAATTCAACATAAAATTGGAAGTTTATGCTTGGTTGAAAATACATCTATTTGTGAGAATGTCACTGAGCTCTGATGAACACACAAAAAACAATCTTTTCTGTAGAGTATTTCCTCGGCTGGGGAATGAAAGGCTGGAATCTGGGCTAGGTTACAAAAATGAACACCTGAGACTCCACTTCAGGAAAACTTTAATCTTCTCGAGATTTCAGGGAGATAAAGATATTAGTAAGTGGCCAGATGCTGGTATTGAAAGCCAGATTGCCTTTGCTATCCAAGTAATCTGTCTTTATTTGAATAGCTGGCAAATACTTTTCTAACAACTATCAGGGCACTTCTGGAAGCGTTTATGAGTGACACATTTTATTCATCAAGAACTTATTGGATGTTACTGCGGTTGCCAAACTAAGATTATACACAGAAAACCACAATGAAGGAGAGGGAATTTTTTTCCTCCGTAAACATTTTCTTTTCTCTTCTTCCTTTTTTTTTTCTCGCACGGCTTTCTTTTGTTGTGGTAATGAAAAACTCAACATGCCTTGTAAAAAGAGCTGTGAAGGGGATTGGGGATTAGTTCTCATAAAGAAGAAAATAGTTTAGAGAATCCTACAGGTGACAAAATAAGTAATGAGACAAGTTAGTCTGCATTATTACTCCTTCTTCAAAATCCTTCAACTGTATATTGTGCACACAATTTTAAATCTAGTTTAGAGGAAACAGACAATCCCTTTTATTTGAAAAAATAACTTTTGAATGGTATATGTATTCTTTGCTGAGTAGAGACTCACATATTTCTGGAGTTTTGGAAGAAGAAACAATATGATTGACCAATTAGTCCAAAATAATTGGATCCTAGAATATTGTTTAAAATTTTGTTCTAATGTAAAGGAAATATTTGAGAAATATTGAGAATAGTACTATGAATTGTTAAATAATTGGTCATTTGGCCAAAGTCCTTTATATACCAGTTGCTACAGGGATGTGTGGGCATTTCTGATAGTAGTAATGGATGTCTTAGATTTTAAATACAATTCTTCACTACACAGAAACAGGGTTCCTTAGAGAAATGGCTGATTCCAGGATTGGGTCACTGAAAGTACTAATGAGCCTAGAACATTTAGCTATATAAGAAAGTATGGAAATGCTCAAAAATTAATGGGAACTTGTCTAAAAGACACAGGAGCCAAGTTGAAGGATCTTCTAATGTCCAATGTATTAAAGCAATAAAATGAATAATTAAAACAATGGAATGTAACTTGTGAATAGAGGATATATCTTGGAGTCCACATTGATAAATGTGAATAATTTAATAAAAATAAATGGGAAAAAAGAAAACTTTTTCTTAATATAGTATTCTAATTGATAAATGAAAAATAATTGATGGAACTGGAAAACTGTCATTTGGTATGCAATAATTGCCATAGACAAGGATCATCAGTGGATGCTGAAATTAGTAGACAAAAATATGCATACTATAGGGATGTTTATACAAGATAGTTACTTATTAAAGGAAGATGGAGTAATTTTACAGTGAATAGATCTGACAGACACCACCTTAACTAAGTAATCAAAGTTAAAAGTACCATAATATGATATATCAATATCATATACCTTCTGATATGATGCACTGAAAAGGGCAGTTTTCAGTTCTGGGGTGTTATTGTCAAAAACATGTAACCTGGCTATAAACATAAGGGGACATTAGACAAACTGAATAAATATTTTATAAAATAGCTAGTCAGTATTCTTCAAAAATGTCAAAGTCATTGTTATAGGCTGAATTGTGACCCCCCCGCAAAGTTCATTGTTGAAGTTCTAACCCCTAGTACCTTAGAATTTGACTATGTTTGGAGATAGGACCTGTACAGAGGTAATTAAGGGAAAATTAAATCTTATGAGTGGGCTTTAATTTAAATGATTGGTGTTCTTAAAAGAAAAGATTATGACACAGAGAGGGCACAGAAGGAAGACTACGTGAGGACACTGGAGGAGGATGGTAATCTACAAGCCTAGGAGAGATATCTCAGAAGAAAGCAACCCTGATAACACCTTGATCTCAGACTTCTAGGCTCCAGAACTGTGAGAAAATATTTCTCTTATATAAGCCACCATCTCTGTTGTATTTTTTTATGGCAGCCCTAGCAAATTAATATAGTCATGAAACACAAAATTAGATTGAGAAATTGTCCTATATTGGAGAATACTAAAAAGACATGAACTAAATGCAATGTGAAATACTGGATTGGATCCTGGAAAATTAAAAGGATATTAGTGGCCCAATTGGCGATATTTAAATGAAGTCTGTGGATTAATTAAAGGTATTGTATTGTATCAGCATTAATGTCTTGATTTGGATAAGTGTATTAAGGTTACGTAAGATGGTAAAGTTTGGGGAAGATGGGTGGAGAGTATACAAGGATCCTTGTACCATTTTGCAAATTTTACAAATCTGAAAATATTATAAAATTAAAAGTTAAAAATTGTTTAATAAGAAGTATATTCTAAAAGCAGGATATTACTTTCACATATTGCTTGAAAGATGTTTGTTGGAAGAATTTATTTTTGTGATTTTGGACACTTGAGTTTTGTCATGATTCTGAGAAGGAAATAATTACCTGTTTTCCTTGTTCACTTCCTCCTTGAAGTGTCTATATTTTCCAGAACTGAATGAGTATTTTGTAATACCTCTACAGAAGAAGAATCTCCATGTCTCACATTTCATTGTACATTTCATTAAATTCATTTAAGCTGCTTTAGTTGATGTCCAGGAAGTACAGTCACATAAGTACAAGTTTATTATAAAATAATTTATAATTAATGAGTATTAAGTATGCTTTCGCACCGTTTAATTCAGTAAATATTTATTGAGCGTTTAATATGTGCAAGACCTTGTGGACAGAGAGAAAAACAAAAGATAATTCTTGCCCTACAGGAATTTACAATCTAGGTGGAGAGAGAGAGAAGAGAATGGAGGGAAGATAAATTAACTTCTACTGCATATCTACGAAGGGAACCTATTTTGGATAGACACTATTAACTTCAATTTTACAAGTATGGAAACTAAAATTCAGGGAAATCTTTCTGGTGGTAATAAAATATTAGTTGACACCTAAAGGAAGAGATAGAATTGGAGACACTGTTAAAGGAGAAACTGTGTTCTAGGAAAAGCATTTACAATGACTTGGGGGGCACTGAGATCATGCTGTATTTAAAGAACTTAAGAATTCCAGTATGGCTTTAAGTATGGAATGTTTGTAGGTTAGTGGCAGGATATGAACCTTCTTCAGTAGGCAGCATCTTGTAGCAGGGCATTGCATACTGTTCTAAGAATTAAACTTTGTCCTAATATAACAGAAAGAGGAATCCATGAGTTCATGCTGATCTTAAAGAGGTGGATGATTAATAAATACATATTAAGAAAGGTGGGGAAGTACTTTCTTAGAGAAAAATGCTTACTAATAAATGTGAAGGACATGGTAGTTTTGGGAGGGGATCAGAAATCATCATTGTATAACCACCATCATAAATATTGTTTCAGGCAAAAATCATCAGTGATTGTGAAATCTGGGGAGGAGAGGTGAGAGATTGATGAGGATCAGGGTAATGGCGTGACATCAACATGTCTTTGCAAAGAGATATTATTCGTTATAAGGGAAAAGCTAGTAACTATATAATGGAGAAACCTGACAACACCTTGACCAGGTGACCAAAATTAATATCATCAGTAAATCACAGATTGTCATTGTATGCCTCCAATTGTGACACACTGAGAACATGAGGACAGAGCATTATGTACTATTGTGGCTGTGGATACAGAAGATAGATGATACATAGATAGATAGATAGATAGATAGATAGATAGATAGAGATAGATAGATAGGTAATGGAAGGAAGGAGAGAGGGTACACATGAATCAAAAATTTTAATTTGGAAAATCTAGGTAAAATCTATTTGGGAGTTCTCTGTACTATCCTTGATACATTTTTGGTAATTTTGGAATTATTTCAAAATAAAATAAATGTGTATAAGAGAGTAGATCTTAAATGTTCTCACCACAAAAATAGAAATGGTAATTATGTGCCACGATGGAAGTGTTGGCTGATGCTGTGGTGGTAATCATTTTGCAATATATAAGTGTATCAAATCAACAAGTTCTGCACCTTAAACTTACATAATGTTATATGTCAATTATATCTCAATAAAACTAAAACAAAATTTGCACATGGGAGACACAACTAACCCTGAACTATAGCTCCCTCAATGAAGAACTGTTTATTTTAGAATAAATTATTTAGAAAGGGAAAGTTTATAAAGCACAGAAACAACTCTTCTTTCCCTTCTCTCTCTAATTATATTTGTTGAAAGCAATGTTTAGTATTAGTAACTTATTAATATTATTAATTAACTTTCATTATTCTTAAGTTTTTATATAAATTTTGCATGATCATTTTTATTTTTCCTTATAACACTCCTGTGATTGAGATGTATACTTTTCTTCATCTTGCTGTTGATACAAATCCAGGTGCAAAAAACCGGTTTTCTTGGATATTCAAATGTAAAATTAATGTTTCTATTAATTTCACATTTTGTCATAATTAATTATGTTTTTGACTCCCTGATTTTGTAGGAGTGAACTGAATGCAGTTCCTTATTTTAATATTTTTTTCATGTATTTATGTTTGGAGTCATTTGTGATGACATCCTATAAGTAAACTGTCACATTTCATTTCAAACATGGATAGTGGTCTAGAATCCAGCAGGCATACTTGGCTTCATTCTCAATATAGTTTATATATGAAATTCTAAACCTGTTTTTTCATTATGTATCTTTGGCTCTTCTCCAAATAGTTCATTGAACCATTCATCTATCTCTGTTGTTAGAGTATCAATTTAATATGAGATAGTGATTAATATTGTACATTGGGGAACAAGACTCAGAATTAAGAAGGGAAAAGTGTAAGCAGCAGAGAATGTTACAAACAAATGGTTACATAAGAAGGCATATGAACTTGAACCTTAGATACACTAATTTGTTTTGTGGTCCCGGCACTTGCAACATTCCAATATAATCTGCCAAAGAGTGTTGTATGTTAACATTACATTTGTTTCTCCTTCCTACTTTACCTGAGACCACAAGCTGCTACTCAACACATTTCTCTGGATCAGAATAAAACTCATAAAATAAAAAGATTCCAGTCTTTCTATTCACTCTCTATACTCACAGTCCTCTCTAGCCAATTTTTTCTCTCAAATAATTCATTCTGCCTGGAATTTTGGGAAATATATGATCCTTTTTTGCATATCTAGAGAGTAGGTTTCAACTCTGCCTGCTTCATCCTAAAATGCCTTTGCTTCCAGCCTGAATCTAAAAAAAACCTATCTGAATGAGTGGCCTTTCTGAATATTCATTGGCTACTTTGACACGTTCCTAGTTTCCTGAAACTTCTGTGATTTTATTCCTTATTAATATCTCTGAGATTTTTTTCTACCACGCAGAGGGGGAAATGGTGCATAATTTTAGATTCCTGAGTTTTTTTTTTCACCTTCCCTTTTAGTTTAAACTTGTCTAGTATGGTAGTAAACACTTCCCCTTTCTCCAAGGAGTCATTAAGAAACTCGAAGTTTCCATGATTAAAGCAGTAATCTTCCCTACCATCTCTCTTAAGATGGTAGGTTGTTATAACACACTCAGTCAGAAGATATTATCTACTGTGGTTTTTACGGATTCTAGCCACCTGCATTACCCTCCTGCTTCTTTTTGTTTTCTCATGCCATTCATTGCTCTAATCATCTCCTCTTTTTCCTGTTTGCACACTTTTATTTATTTATTTATTTACATCTTTATTGGAGTGTAATTGCTTTACAATGGTGTGTTTGTTTCTGCTTTATAACAAAGTGAATCAGTTATACATATACATACGTTCCCATATCTCTTCCCTCTTGCGTCTCCCTCCCTCCCACCCTCCCTATCCCAGCCCTCCAGGCGGTCACAAAGCACAGAGCTGATCTCTCTGTGCTATGCGGCTGCTTCCCACTAGCTATCTACCTTATGTTTGGTACTGTATATATGTCCCTGCCTCTCTCGCTTTGTTACAGCTTACCCTTCCCCTCCGCATATCCTTGAGATTGTATCAAGATTGTAGAGCTCTTTCCTTACCCCCCAAAAGATTTGGAGACTTTCTATTTATCCCCCTTGAGAATCTTTTTGGTCCTACTTGGGAAGTGGATTAATCCAGCTGTCAATTCACGTAAATGCTATGAAAACCTGATGGAGTCTCACATGCAAATCCATTTCGGTCAGTGACTTTAAGTCTCAGGAAATTTTGTTTTCTTTCTTTCTTTTTTTTTTTTTTTTTTACTTTTTAAAAATAATTTAATATTGTGAGCATATTTTTCTAATAGATCTTTATTGGAGTATAATTGCTTCACAGTACTTAGTTTCTGTTGCAAAAAAAAGTGACTCAGCCATATGCATACACATGTCGCCATAGGCCCTCCCTCTTGAGCCTCCCTCCCATCCTCCCTATCCCACCCCTCTAGGTCATCACAAAGCACCAAGCCGATCTCCCTGTGCTATGCTGCTGCTTCCCACCAGCCAATTATTTTACATTTGGTAGTGTATATATGTGGATGTACTCTCATTTTGCCCCAGCTTTGCCCTCCCACCCCATGTCCTCAGGTCCATTCTCTACATCTACCTCTTTATTCCTGCCCTGCAACTAGGTTCATCAGTACCATTTTTTTTTTGGACACCATGTATATGTGTTAGCATATAGTATTTGTTTTTCTCTTTCTGACTTACCTCACTCTGTATGACAAACTCTAGGTCCATCCCCCTAACTACAAATAACTCAATTTCATTTCTTTTTTTGGCTGAGTAATGTTCCATTGTATATATGTGCCACATCTTCTTTATCCATTCATCTGTCGATGGACACTTAGGTTGGTTCCATGTCCTGGCTATTGTAAATAGTGCTGCAATGAACATTGTGGTACATGACTCTTTTTGAATTATGGTTTTCTCAGGGTATATGCCCAGCAGTGGAATTGCTGGGTCATATGGCAGTTCTACTTTTAGTTTTTTAACAAACCTCCATACTGTTCTCCATACTGGCTGTATCAATTTACATTCCTACCAACAGTGCAGGAGGGTTCCCTTTTCACCACACATTTTCCAGCATTTATTGTTTCTAGATTTTTTGATAATTTTTTGATATTTTTGATAATAATTTTTTGTAACTGGCGTGACTTGATACCTCATTTTGACTTGCTTTTCTGTAATAATTGTACTTTTGACTTGCCTTTCTCTAATAATTAGTGATGTTGAGCATCTTTTCATGTGGCTCTTGGCCATCTGTGTGTCTTCCTTGGCGAAATGTCTATTTAGGACTTCCACTCATTTTTTAACTAGATTGTTTTTTTGATATTGAGCTTCATGAGCTGTTTGTATATTTTTGAGATTAATCCTTTGTTGTTTCATTTGCAAATATTTTCTCCTATTCTGAGGATTGTCTTTTTGTCTTGTTTTTGGTTTCCTTTGCTGTGCAAAACGTTTTAAGTTTAATTGAGTCCCATTTGTTTATAAAGGCCATGTATGACAAGCTCACAGCAAGCATCATACTCAATGGTGAAAACTGAAAGCATTTCCACTAAGATCAGGAGCAAAGCAAGGATTTCCACTCTCGCCACTCTTATTCAACATAGTTTTGGAAGTCCTAGTCACAGCAATCAGAGAAGCAAAATAAATAAATTAATATAAATTGGAAAAGAAGAAGTAAATCTGTCACTGTTTGCTGATGACATGATAGTATACATAGAAAATCCTAAAGATGCCACGAGCAAGCTACTAGAACTAATTAATGAATTTGATAAGGTTGCAGGATACAAAATTAATGCACAGAAACATCTGGCATTCTTATACACCAACAATGAAAAATCAAGAAGAGAAATTAAGGAAATATTCCCATTTACCATTGCAACAAAAAGAATAAAATAACTAGGAATAAATCTGCTTAAGTAAGCAAAAGCCTTGTACTCAGAAAACTATAAAGGTGATGAAAGAAATCAAAGATGACATAAACAGATGGAGAAATATACCATGCTCTTGGATTAGAAGAATCACTATTGTGAAAATGACTGTACTACCCAAGGCAATCTACAGTTTCAATGCAATCCCTATCAAATTACCAATGGCATTCTTCACAGAATTAGAACAAAAACTTTTACAATTTTTATAGAAACACAAAAGACCCCGAATAGCCAAAGCAATCTTGAGAAAGAAAAACGGAGTTGGAGGAATCAGGCTCCCAGACTTCAAACTATACCACAAAGCTATAGTAATCAAGACATTATGGTACTGGCACAAAAACAGAGATATGGGTCAATCGTACAGGATAAAATGCCCAGAGGAACCCACGTGCATATGGGCATCTAATTTATGGCAAACGAGGCAAGAACATACAATGGAGAAAAGACAGCCTCTTCAATAAGTGGTGCTGGGAAAACTGGACAGCTACACGTAAAAGAATGAAATTAGAACACTCCCTAATGCCATACAGAATAATAAACTCCAAATGGAGTATAGACTTAAATGTAAGATCAGACACTATAAAACTCTTAGAATAAAACATAGGAAAAACACTCTTTGACATAAATCACAGCAAGATCTTTTTGACCCACCTCCTACAGTAATGGAAATAAAACAAAAGTCTCAGGTATTTTCATCATGGGATACAGCTTTATTTTGTATAGTACTTGTCATACAAGGCAAATCAGGAGGAACTGTGAAGAACAACATAATACAAAGCAGCACATCATCTCAACCTAGTCCTTCTGAAACTATAGATTTGTCACCTCATAATCTAAAGGGATTAGGGACATGAATGAAAGACATTAAATGAAAGCAGCATGATTTTAACACATCCAAAAAAAGGTTACTGTGGTAGGAAGCAAAGAAGCCTGTACCTTAGCATCTTTACTGTGCAACAAGACCTCATGCTCTTTGCTGCCCTAAGTTAGATTACAGGCTTGCAGATGAAATGTGAAATTATTGAATGTGGCCATCTGCCCTAGCACTTTAGTGAAACGCAGTGAAATTTGTGCCAGTGGCTTGACAATTGGAATATTCAACTCTCAGGGCCTCCTGCAGTTTCACTTGCATACACTTTTGCTACCTCATCTGAATATCCAAATTTCCAGTTGTTTCACAAAGCAGTATGGGATTTTTCAGCCTAAAGTATCTGTGGCTCAGCAACTTGGTGTTAACTTGCAGCTCAACAGACCAGCCTGTGACAGGTGCAGCTGAGAGCCCTGGGGGCCTGCCAACTCTGCCCCTGTGTATACATGCTGCAGCTGATTCGGTCGACCCAAATTTCTGTGAATGCGATATTGATGTAGAGTGTGTAGGCATAAAACAAATGTCCACGGTAGGTACTGATATCTGAAATCCAGAGAAGTCCTATTCCTTCAGCATTAGAAAGGCAACAGCCAATGAATTTAAATCAGGAAGAAAAGAAAAAGCCATAGTAGTATCATAATGACTCCAATGCTTTTGTG
Source organism: Phocoena phocoena (assembly GCF_963924675.1). Classification (NCBI taxonomy): domain Eukaryota; kingdom Metazoa; phylum Chordata; class Mammalia; order Artiodactyla; family Phocoenidae; genus Phocoena; species Phocoena phocoena. The sequence continues at coordinate 83,606,555 of NC_089240.1, read as the reverse complement.
CCTAGATTGAAGCATCCAGTAATTTGTGACTTTGCCATGATGTTGTTATCTTAATATCCTGGGAGAAAGTACCATAGAGAAATTCCATAAATTTGCCTGGTTAGGCTGAATACCAACAAAGAAGTGTATATTATTACATTAGAAAAAAAAAACTTATTTTTTCCTCACGTTTTTACTCTGAGGTGAGATTTTGATGGCATTACAGTAACTAATTTGTTATCTTTACTGTACAAGAGGTGAACAGATTAAACAAGGTAGCTTGCTATCTACCAGATAAGAGAGAAATGTATTTTCATCTTTCCTGATTATTATCTGTGCAGGTAATTATACTTCTTCTTTACACAAAATTGAAGTGAAGGTTGATTTCAGTTCACTCTTCTCAGTGGTAAAATTATCAATTTAGTTCTCAACTAATTATTTTCTGTAGTATAGCACTGTTTCAGATCCCTGTCACAGTCCATTTAGCAAACACAAAATAGCTCTGAATTAGAGTTATCACAGCCTGGGACTTTTATACTATTAATATGTAGGGGAAAAATCTTTAGAAGGATGTTATCCAAGCTGAAAATGAATACTTTTCTAAGAATCCAATTGGTTTTTGTTTTTTCTTCATCTAGTTCTAAAATCTCTTGCCCGTTTAAAATCTCTGTTATTGGTAGTTTTTCTTCTATTTAATTTAAGGATGTTTAATTCATTCAAGTCCAACACAACCTTTTCTTACCAAACAGTGAAGTTGAACAATTTATCATTTCTCTGGGTGTGTGCTGCATAGTTTTTCAAGTTTATAGGTGTTAGATGGTTATTTTTGGAAACTGGAAAACTTCTGCTGATACTGCACTGTAGAAATATGCACATAGTTTAAAAAAGTTTTAATCATGGAGAATTATTGAACTCTCTTTGAAGAGAAACTCTACATTCCATTCTAATTATGTACATAAGGCAGGGGACCCATTATAAAAGAATCTTTGCTTTACAAATGGAGCCAATACCACTGAAGTTCCCTTAAGAGATACATTTTGATGGTGCACTGTGAATACTATTTTGATGGCAAATTTTAGCATACATATTCTTTTTAGCACAAGATCACCTTGCAATACTAGATACCACTACACTCCTGTGGAACTACAAGATTAGACAATAAGATGAATTTAAAGAGAGTTGACTTTGGAAATACAACTGCTGTATCTTGATTTTAGTGGACACCCCTGATACGAATTATTACTTCATCATGATACTGCTGATTGTTTTATTTAATGGTCCATATTGCTTTGTTTCTAGTAGTTGCTCAAAAATTTAGCTAAAATTAATGTTTTATACTCTGTTTGCTCTGTGAGTGGTGTACCGTTATTGTTTTTGTTTGTTTTGTTTTGCATTATTGGGCCATGGCTCTATTTAGCTGCAATGAAAGATGGAAGGTGAAATGATCTTTTTTTTTTCTGTTTCCTTTTAAAGTTTTTTTTTTTTTTTAATTTTTATTGGGATATAGTTGCTTTACAATGTTGTGTTAGTTTCTACTCTATAGCGAAGTGAATCAGCCCTATGTACACACATATCTCCTCTTTTTTGGATTTCCTTCCCATTTAGGTCACAACAGAGCACTAAGTATGGTTCCCTGTGTTATACAGTAGGTTCTCATTAGTTATCTATTTTATACATAGTCATGTATATATATATCAATCTCAATATCCCAATTCATCCATCCCTCCTTCCCCCAATGTCCTCAAGTCCATTCTCTATGTCTGTGTCTCTATTCCTGCCCTGCAAATAGATTCATCTGCATCATTTTTCTAGATTCCACATATATGTTAATATACGATATTTGTTTTTCTCTTTCTGACTTACTTCACTCTGTATGACAGTCTCTAGATCCATCCACATCTCTGCAAATGACCCAATTTCGTTCCTTTTTATAGCTGAGCAATATACCATTGTATATATGTACCACATCTGATCTTAACTTTCTTTAGATTTCTACCGTTCATGGTAGCCAATATACATGTTTCCATTCCATTCTCATTCTCTAAACTTTTAAAGTCTGTTTCACCATACTCTCTACCCCACCTTCTTATTACTGCTAGAAATAGTCGTTTGCTTTCTCTACCTCTGCTTTCCTTTATCCAAAGACTATGTTTATCAAAAAATGTTGCTACTATGACTTTTAAAGTACTTATTAAAAAAAGAAACATTTAATGTTTTTTATTATAAAGATAAGTAAACAGTAAAGAATTCAAGCACTACAAAAGACGTACAGTATCCATATATCTCACTTCCTCCTCTGACTCATAGTCATTTGATCCTGAGAAGCAAATGCTGACTCCAGTCCTTTATATATTATCCCAGAGATACTCCATAATAAATGACTATATATGGATAACAGTATCTCATCTTTTTTATTGAGGCAAAATCCATATAACATAAAATTAACCATTTAAAAGTGAGCAATTCAGTGGCATTTAGTATACTCACAATGTTATACAAGCACTTTAACTAATTCAATATCACTTTCATCATCCCAAAAGAAAACTCCATACCCATTAAACAGTTACTACACATTCTCATCTCTCCCTCATCTCAGGCAACTACCTATCTGTTTTGTCTCTATAAATTTATCTCTTCTGTATATTTCCATATAAATGGAATCATACAATGTATATTCTTTCATGTATGGCTTCTTTCAATTGGCATAATGTTTACAAAGTTCATCCACATTGTAGCATGTGTCAGTAATTCATTGCTCTTTATGACTAAATATTATTCCATTGCATGTATATACTACAATTTGCTTATCCATTCATCCATTGATGGATAGGTTGTCTTCACTATTTTGCTTTTGTTCATAGTGCTACTATGAATATTTGTGTACAAGTATTTGTTTGAGTACCTGTTTTCAATTCTTTTGGGTATATAGTTGTTCGTGAAATATTTGGGTTATATGGTAATGCTATGTTTATCTTTTTGTGGAACTGCCAAAATGTTTTCCACAACAGCTGAACAATTTTACATTCCCACCAGCAGTATACAAGGGTTCCAATTTCTCACCAGTATATGTGATTTTTCTTGTTTTTAATTAAAAAAAATGTTTAGCCATCCTTGTAGATGTGAAGTAGTATCTCATTTTGGTTTAGATTTATATTTCCTAATGATTAATGATGTTGCATATTTTTCCACGTGCTTATTGCCCATTTGTATATCTTTTTTGAAGAAAAGTCTATTCATGTATTTTTCCTATTTTTAAACTGAGTTATTTGCCTTTTTGTTGTTGAGTTGTAATTGTCTTTTATGTATATTTTGGATACTAGAACGTTATCAGATATGTGATTTGGAAATATTTTCTTCTATTCTATGGACTGTCTTTTCACTTTCTTGATAGTATACTTTGATGCACGAATGTGTTTACTTTTGATGAAACCAAATTTTCTACCTTTTCTTTGTTTCTCATAATTTTAGTGTTATATCTAAGAATCCACTAACAAATCTAAGGTCATAAAATTTACCCCTAAATTATCTTCTAAGAGTATTATAATTTTAGCTCTGATATTTAAGTCATTTATCTCTTTTGAGTTATTTTTGTATATGTTATGAGATACATGTCCAAATTCATTCTTTTATTTATGGGTATTCAGTTGTCTTAGCACTATTTGTTGAAAAGACCATTCTTTCCTCATTGAATGGTCTTAGCACCCTTGCTGAGAATCAATTGACCAGAGATGTATGGTTTTATTTCTGGACTGTCAATTCTGTTCCAGTGATCTATGCATCTATCCTTACACATGCACAACACTTTTGATTATTGTGTCTGTATAGTTAAGTTTTCAAATCAGAAAGTGTAAGTCCTCCAAATTTGTTTTTCTTTTGCAGTATTGTTTTGGCTATTTGGGGACCTTGCAATTCCATATGAATTTGAGGATAGGTTTTTCCATTTCTGCTAAAATAGACAATGAAATTTTGATAAAGGTTGCATTGAATCTGAAGATTGTATTGGGTAGTATTGACATCTTAACAATATCAAGTTTTCTAATTTATGATATGGGATACTTCCCTCCTCTCATTCATTTAGTTCTTCTTTGATTTATTTCAGCAATGTTTTGTAATTTTCAATGAATATGGCTCCAGCCCCTTTGGTTAAATTTATTTATAGGTGTTTAATTCTTTTGGATAGTATTGTAAATAAAATTGTTTTCTTAATTTCCTTTTTGGAAAGTTCACTGCTGGTTATAGAAATAGAATGGATTTTTATGTGTTGATCTTGTAACTTTGCATAATTTGTTATTATGTCTAGTAGTTTGTGTGTGTGTGTGTGTGTGTGTGTGTGTGTGTGTGTGTGTGTGTGTATGAGTATGTGTTCTTTTAGATTTTCTATATATAGGAGTATGCCTTCTGTGAATAAAGATAGTTTTACTTTATACTTTCCAGTTTGGATGACTTTTATTTTCTTTTCTTGCCTAATTGCTCTTGCTAGAATTTCCCGTACCATGTTGAATAGAAGTGTTGAAAGTGGACATTCTTGTTTTGCTCCTAGTCTTACTGGAAAAGCCTTTAGTCTTTAACCATTGAGCACAACATTACTTGTTGGTTTTCATAAATGTCCTTTATCATGTTCAGTAAGTTCCATTCTCTTCCTAATTTAATGTTTGTTTTTATCATGAAATGGTGTTGCATTTAAAATATTCTTTGGGGCTTCCCTGGTGGCGCGGTGGTTGAAAGTCCACCTGCTGATGCAGGGGATATGGGCTCATGCCCCGGTCCAGGAAGATCCCACATGCCACGGAACGGCTGGGCCCATGAGCCATGGCCACTGAGCCTGTGCGTCCAGAGCCTGTGCTCCACAACGGGAGAGGCCACAACAGTGAGAGGCCCATGTACCTCAAAAAAAAAAAAAAATATATATATATATATATATTCTTTGGGTGTAAATTGAAACGTCATGTGCTTTTTTTTCTTGATTTTATTAATGTTGTATATAATGTTGATTGGTTTTCTTAAGTTAAACCACTCATGTATTCATAGGATAAATCCCAACTGATCATCATGTATAATCCTTTTAATATGTTAATGAATTTGGTTTGCTAGTATTTTGTTGAGGATTTTTACATATATGTTCTTAAGGGAAATTGATGTGTATATTTCTTTCCTTATGTTATCTTTGGTAGTAGGGTAATACTGGTCTCATAGAATGAGTTAAAAAGTGTCCTCTCCTCTCCTATTATTTGGAAGACTTTGAGAAAAGTGGGGTGTTAATTCCTTTCTAAGTGTTTGGTAGAATTGACCAGTGAAGCCATGTGATCTTGGACTTTTTCTATATTGTGATTTTGAAAAAATTACTGGATCAATATATTTACTTAATATAGGTTGGATCAGATATTTTATCTTCTTGAGTTAGTTTTAGTAATTTGTCTGTTTCCAGGAGTTTATTCATTTGATCTAGGTTGTCTAATTTTTGGCACGCAATTATTCATGATACTCTCTTAAATCCTTGTTATTTCCATAATGTTAGTAATAATCTTATTTTTTATTTTACTTATTTGCATCTTGTGTCTATTTTTCTTAGACAATTTGGTCAAGGGTTTGCCAATTATGTTGATATTTTAAAAGAATCAACTTTTTTTCATTGATTTCTCTATATTGTTTTTCCATTGTCTATTGTATTTATTTCCACTCTAATCTTTGCTGCTTCTTTCCTGCTTCTAGTAGTTTACTTTTCTTTTTCTAATTCTTTAAATTGTAAAATGAGGCTATTACTTTGGTATTTTACTTCTTTTTTTAAACATAAGCACTTATGGCTAAAAATTTCCCTCTGATCACTGCTATCATTGCCCTCCATAAATTTTGTTATATTTTCATTTTAATTTATCTCTAATTTCTGATTTTCATTGTGATTTTTTCTTTAATCTATTATTGATTGTTAAAGAATGTGTTGCTTAATTTTCACATACTTTTGAATTTTCTGGGTTTTGTTCTGCTATCAATTTCTAGCCTCATTGAATTGTGCTTGGAGAAGTTATTCTGTATGATTTCAATCTTTTAAAATGTATTGAGACTTTATCAGTGTCTTAACATGTGGTTTATTCTGGAGAATGTTTCATATGCACTTGAGAAGAATATGTATTCTAACGTTGCTTGAGTGTTTATATATGTCTGTTAGTTTCCATTTGCTTATATGTTGTTCATTTCCCCTACTGTAAGTCCCCTACATATGAATGAGTTTTGTTCCAAGAGCACATTCGTAAGTCCAATTTGTTCCTAAGTCCAACAAAGTTAGCCTACATACCCAACTAACACAATTGGCTATATAGTATTGCACTGTAATAGATTTATAATACTTTTCACACAAATAATACATAAAAACAAGCAAACACAAAAAATAAAGAAAACATTTTCAATCTTACAGTACGGGACCTTGAAAAGTACAGTAGTACAGTACAACAGCTGGCAATTCTTAGCAGTACCAGCTACATCTTAACTGCTTTTATGCTTGCTTCTGGACATCCTGGGCTTGAAATAAAGATACTCTACTACTGTACTCTGTACAGTACTGTACAGCAAAGTACACAAAATCACAACCACTTGTAGAGGATACCCTCACGTGACAACGTATGCCAGACAAGTGAGCTAACTTACGTGACTGGACATGCAAACGCATGTTCGCATCTTTGAAAGCTGCAACTTGAAGGTTCATATATAGGGGACTTACTGCACTTCTTTATTGATACCTTGCATATATGTTCTATCCATTATTGAAAATGGGGTATTAAAATGTCCAACTATTATTATAGGACTGTGCATTACACCCTTTAATTTTGTCAATGTTTGTTTCATATATTTGGAGGCTTGTTGGATTATCTGGGGGTTTTGGATAGATTTATCTTGTATCAGTATATAATAACCTTCATTGATTTTTAAACACTTTTTTTTTTACTTAAAGTCTATTTTGTCTGCTATTTGTATGGATACTTCAGCTCTCTTTTGGTTTGTATTTACATGAGATATCTTTCCTTTCCCTTTCAACCTATTTGTGGTTTTGGATCTAATGTGAATCCCTTGCAGAAAGCATTTAGTTAAATCATGCTTTTAAAAATCCACTTTGCTTGTCTTGGTATTACAACTGGGAAATTTAATCCATTTACACATAAAGTGATTTATGAAATGAAAGAACTTCTGTCACTTTAATATTCATTTTCTTTATGTCTTATATCATTTGTGTTCTTTAATTCTTCCTTTCTGCCTATTTAGCTGATTCTTTTTCTAGTGTACTGTTTTGATTTCCTTCTCATTTCATTTCTGTGTATGTTTTAATTTTTTTTTTAGCTGTTACCATGGAGATCACAATTAACATGCTAAATTTATAACAATCTAGTTTGAATTGTTACCCACTTAGCTTTCATAGTATGTACAAATTCTGCTCCTGTGTAGTTCTGATCTCTCTTTTGTTGTTATTGCCTCAAATTACATCTTTATACATTGTTGACTCTTTAACATAGATTTATATTTATTTTTACACATTTGTTGTGGGATCATACAGGAGATAAAAAACAATTTTAACACCAAAATTACAAGAATACTGACTTTTATATTTACCTATGTAGTTACCTTTACCAGAGTTCTTTATTTCTTCATATGTCTTCAAGTTACTGTCAGGTATCATTTCATTTCAGCCTTAAGTACAGTACTCCTTTTACCACTTCACATAGGAGAGACTTACCTGTGACAGATTCCCTCAGCTTTTATTTATCTGGGAGTTTTCTTAATTGTTCTTTCATTATTAAAAGACAGTTTTGCCAAATATAGAATTTTTAGTTGATAGGCTTTTTTTTTTCTTTTAGCCTTTTGAATATGTCATCCCACTGCCTTCTGGTCTCCATGGTTTCTGATGAGAAATAAGCTGTGAAACTTATTGAGGATCTCTTGTATGTGAAGAGTTGTTTCTCTCTTGCTGCTTTCAGATTTTCTTTGTTGTGGGCTTTTGTCAGTTTGATTATAAAGTGTCTCAGCTCCGTCTCTGAATTTAACCTACTTGAAATTTGTTGAGCTTTGGTGTGTAGATTTATGTTATTCATCAAATTTGGAAAGATTTTTGGACATTATTTCTTCAAATATTCTTTCTCTCTCTCCCAACCTTCTTCTTCCATGACTCCCATAATGTGCATGTTGATATTCCTGGTGCTATCTCAAAGGCCTCTTAGGCTCTGTTCACTTTTCATCATTCTTTTTTCTTTCTAATCCTCAGGATAATTGTCAGCTCAATTATAATGTGTCTCAGTGCAGATCTTTTTAAATTTATCCTACTTGGAGTTTGTTGAGCTTCTTGGATGTGTAATTTATTATCTTTGATAATATTTGGAATGTTTTTGCCCATCTTTTCTTTAAACATTCTTTCTGTTCCTTTCTCTTTCTCTCTTGACCTTTTGGGATTCCCATAATGTGTATGTTGGTATACTTTTTGGTATCCCAGATGTCTCAGGTTCTGGTCACTTTTCTTCATTTTTTTTACCTCTCACTCCTTAGACAAGATAATATCAATTGTTCTCTCTTCTTTCTTCTGCCTGATAAATCTCCTGTTGAATCTCTCTATTTTTTTACTTCAGCTATTGTATTTTTCTGTTCCAGAATTCCTATTTTATTCCTTCTTATAATTTATATTTCCATATTGAGATTTTCTATTTTTTCATAAAACAATCTCTTTGTTTCTTTTAGTGTTTCTCCATAGTTTCCTTTAACTATGTTAGCATATTTAAGACAGTTTATTTAGAGTCATTATTTAGTAAATCCAACCTCTGGGACTCCTCAAAGATGGTTTATGTCATTTTAAAACTTTCCTGTAAATGAGTCAAATTTCTTTCTACACCTTGTAATTTTGTGTTGTAAGATGAATAAGATAAATATTAGAAATCAGATTCTGTTCCTTCCCCAGGGTTTGCTATCATTGTTCAGGACTGTAGTCATCCATTTTTTAGTGACCTTTGCAAAAATTGCATTCTTTGTCATGTGTGGTCACACACATGTCTCTCTTCTGTTATCTTAGTGGTCAGCCAGGGGCATGGCAGAGATTTCCTTAAACTCCTGTAGCAAAAGTAAGAATAAATAATCTCTCAGTCTTTTCAAATTGACTCTTAGCTGGGCACTGCTTCAACACTGTCAAGCCACATACAACTTTGCCTTAACCTTCACCTCTTGATAGTATGGGCCCCAATGATCAGCCCATTGTGCAAGTTTAAGGTCCTCTCATATAATTTCTGAACACATGTCTGTCCCTAGGCATAAGCTTTGCACACCAGAATCTTTAGGAAATGTGGTGGTCTTCAAAGCCTTATTACTCCAAGAATCTTCTTTGTCAGCCACCAACTTTTCAGACTTTTCAGTCTGACTGATGCTTATCTTTGCTTAGGTCTTTTGTCCCAGGCATCTAGGGGCAGTGTACATCTTTAAAAGTCTGCATGAGACACTGACCAGAAGGCACTCCAGTCTGACAGAGATGAAACAAAAATCAGCTTCTGCACCCATCCTTGAGAGAATTACCAGACAGGTCAAAATGCACAACCACAATATTTTGAGAAAAAAATTTCCATATTACCCCACTGGCACCAGAAAATCATACCAAGAATGTGGTCTGCTGTCCACACAGCCACTGCTGAGCTGGTGAATGGGGATTGGTAGGTGGATAGACAAAAATTCTACAAAAATGCTGTATTGAAATATAGTTGTATATTTCTTCCTTAAGCAAACCCCTGATTAAGTCAAATATTTGTTTAGATCAGACAATTCTGAAAAAGTTGATTCTGTGTCTTGTGAGGTTAATGGTTTTTTTCTGTGAAATGACCAATTCTTGGTATTTCCTACTCTGCCATTTCCATGATGTCACTTTTCTGTATCTTCTTTTTATGTACATTAATTATTAATAAGCTGTTTGGAATCAATTCTTATTAGTAAATATTAGACGATTACAAATAAAACTAAAATACCTTGGCTGCCAACACTAATCTTTGTCTCTTTCACTACCATATTACCCTGTCCTCAAAGAAAGCCATATTTCTTATGTTAAGTTATAAGACCTTTAAAAACTATATAAATCTGTGTGTTTATGTTTGTGTGTTTGTATGTATTTTACATAACTTGTATCACATTATGTGTAATATTCTGCATGTTGTTTTCTTTATTCAATTTTATGATTTGGAAAGTTACCTACAGTGCTTCATATAGATTATGCCATCTTTAATTTTAATTACTCATTGTTAAACAAGTTCACTCTCATACTCTGCACTACAAGTTTTTGAAATCCTAAAGGGAGGAAAGATAATGAGAGCTGGGAATAGCAACTAGTATTCAAGAAACTGACTCTAGTGAGAGAAAGCTGAAAAGATTCAGCATGACATGTTCTCAAGGTGATCCACTTTCCCATTTGGAAAAGGAGTTGCACCCACTAATCCTCTTGAACAACTCTTCTTTGGTTCTAATTTATTTTTCTAAATACTCTCTTAGCTTGAAGTAATCTCTTTCTTTTTCTGAATCACTAGAGCACTATGTTCCTTCCTTACTTATAATAATGTGTATATCTGATGGAATGTATAGAAGAACATATGCTTTGAATTCTCTATTTAAAGCAGTGTTTGGCAGATGTTTCAACTTTTGGGGGAGAAGCCTTTCACAAAATATTTGTATATCAAATAATTGTGTTGTACATTTTAAGTATCTTATAATTTTGTCAATTATACCTCAATAAAGCTGAAAACATAAAGCAGTGGTCAGCTACTCTGTTCTGAATATATAAAGGAGATCAGCAGACAATGTTAGTAAGAATGAATGAAAACAAAAAATATGTACATTTTTTTATGCTGTTCCCTTACATGTAATGATTTATCATCATTTTCAGGATCCAATTAGGCTTGACCATTCTTTCTGTTAAAGTTGTTTTTGTTTATAGGATAATAATTATTATTCTCCTGATTGTAAATATAATAATATGAGAATCACTACTTAACTAAAACATTTTTTTAATTGCACATTTATATTTATGCATCCCATTACTATATAACTGTGAGCTTGCTGATACTTTCTTACTATCTTTGTTACTGGATTTTGATTTTTTTTGGCCTCACTTGTCTATCTTATTCCTATACCTCACTAAATAGACTTTTCACATTCTACTTTTCCCACTAAATCTTAATAATTGGACTAACATATTTATAAATTAAAATTATTGCCTACCTTTCTTTTAAAATTTCTAAAAGCTTTATTGAGGTATAATTGACATACAATAAACAACACATATTTAAAGTATACACTTATATAAGTTTTGACACATGTGAAAAAACAACCAGAGTCAAAATAATGAACGTATGCATCATCCCCCAAATTTTTCTTGTGTAATTTTTAAGTCCCTTCTCCAACACCTACCCTTCCCACCACCTCTGTCCCCAAGCAATAATTGGTCTGCTTTTTGTCATTATTAATTAGCTTCGATTTTCTAGAATTTTACATAAGTGGAATCATATAGTATGTGTTATATTTTGTCTGGCTTCTTTTACTTAGCATAATTATTTTGAGATTCATTCATGTTGTGGCAAGTGGTATTCATTATTTTTCATTGCTGGTTCATGTTCCATTGTACAAAAATTTGTTTAACCATTCACTTGATGATGGACATTTGAGTTGGTTACAGTTTTGGACTATTATCAATAAAACTGCTAAAACATTTGTGTCCAAGTCTTCGTATAAACATATGCTTTCATATTGCTTGGCAAAATACCTGGGTGTGTATTGGATGGATCATATGATAGGTTTATATTTAACATTTTAAGAAATAGCTTAAACATTTTCCAAAATTTCTGTGCCATTTTAATTCCCACAAACAATGAATGAGATTTCCAGATTTTTTACATCATCACTAATACTTAGTATGGTCAACCTTTTTTATTTTAGCCATTCTGATATGTGAAAAGTAGTCTCTCATTGTGATTTTGATTCTCTAATGGCAGAAAATGTTGAGTATCTTTTCATGTATTTATAGGATATTTGTCTACCATCTTTTTTAAAAAAATCTTTATTGGAGTATAATTGCTTTACAATAGTGTATTAGTTTCTGCTTTATAATAAAATGAATCAGCTATGTCTACCTTCTTTGTCCTGGAAGCCTGGAAACTTTTATTGGATTCCAGATATTGTGAGTTTTTACTTTGTTGGATGCTGACTATGTTTATATGTCTATAAATATCTTTCAGAATAGTTCTAAGACACAGTTAAGTTACTTGGAAATAGAGTTTTTTTCTGTTCCTGCTTTTTAAAGTTGGGAAGCTAGATTGGAGCAGTACAATGTCTAGGGCTACTCTCTACATCTGATGCAAGACGCTTCTGATACTCTATCCAATGTTATATGAATCATGATATTTTTCAGACAGTGATGGGAGTAGGCACTATTCCTGTCCCTGTGTGAGCACCAGTCACTATAACTTCTCATTTCCCAACCTCAGCCTTGAATTATTTCCATACATGTATGTCCTGGTGAATATTCAGATGAAGACTTGAGGGGGAACATTCTGCAATTCTTTGGGGTTCTCTCTCTTTACCTATCTCTTCTCTGGTACTCTGCCTCAAGAACTCATAGATGCCTTGGTCTCTCTAGAACACCAGTTCTGTCTCTTTAACTTAGGGACTCCATTGGGCTCTGCCTGGATTTCTCCTTCTTGAGACAAGGCCTAGAATCTAGCTTTAAGCAAGGGTGATTATAGGGCTCATTTCATTTCTCATTTCTCAGAGATCACTGTCTTTTCATGCCTGATATCCAGTGTCTTGAAAAACATTGTTGTATATATTTTGTCCATTTTATAGTTGTTTCAGGCTGGTAGGCAAATCTAGTCCCTGTTGTTTCATCTTGGTACAAAGTGAAGTTACTCTTATCTTCTTCTGTATGCTGTTTATCAAACAACTCTTGTTTTGTCTGTGTCATACAGTCTAGTAATTACCCTATTTAATCTCTCACATCTCAGCTCACAAAATGCAGCTGGTTTATAATATTTAATTTAATATCTAGATATGTTACTTGCATGTTTGGAGAACAAAGAAAAATAACAATAATTAGTATCTAGTCTTGCTTAAAATATTCATTCTTTCAATAATATTTATTTCAAGTTAATATCACTGCTCATTCTAAAGATTGTCACCATAACTGATCATTTTGAATGTTTGGCTAGTAGCTGAAATTTCCTAAGGTACCACTCACTACCCAATGTGGTAACCAGATACTTTTGAGAAAGAATTTTTCACCTGGGAACTCTCTGGAGAGATATCTACTGGATTTGGAGAATTCTGTTATTAGATTTTATTTTGGGCATAGACATAAATGCAGCCTACTAGATAGTTACATTTTTCTTACATATTTTCTTTAAGAAATATTATTGTGGCTCTGGTCCTTAATTATTATAAGTTTTGTGTTTGTTTGTTTTAAATCAGACTGGCATCTATTTTATCAGTAGACCTGTTCCTGGCTTCCTAAGCCTCCTTTCTCTTCACCACTCTTTATTCTTTCTGTTTCTGCATCCTCAATCTTGCTTTTTATAAGAAACTGATTACAAATTGTTTGAATCTATTTTAAAATTGCCAAATAGAAATTGAATTTGAAAGGTTTTCTATATGTGGCATTTCAGATATGTTATTAATACCTTTAATAAGTCTTTTATGTTTCCTGATAGCAATGTTACAACTAATTATTGTGGACTCATGGAATTATAAGGAAGGCACAATATTCTGCTCCTGTCAGACCTCACCAATCTGTTTCATTTGAGCCACTATTAAAGACTGTAGGCTGCTGTAGCAGAATATTTGTGTTACTTGCTAAATATGCATATTTTATGGCCTCAAACCAGAAATAATGATCAGAATCTGTGAGATTAAGGCCCTATGACCCCAGGTGATTCATATAGACACTAATATTTGAAACATTAATATTTGAAACATTACTATAAATTGCTATAAGTAATTATCTTTAGAAAATAATAACAACAGTCATCTTGAATGTCTAAAAGAAATAATTTGCAAGGAGTTTCAAGATGGTGGAAGAGTAGACATGGAGATCACCTTCCTCCTCACAAATACATCAGAAATACATCTACATGTAGAACAACTCCTACAGAACACCTACTGAACGCTACCAGAAGATCTCAGACCTCCCAAAAGGCAAGTAACTCCCCACGTACCTAGGTAGGGCAAAAGAAAAAAAAACAGAGACAAAAGAATAGGGGAGACCTGCAAGAGGGAGATGTAGCTGTGAATAAGGAAAGGTTTCCACACACTAGGAAACCCCTTCATGGGTGGAGACTGCGGGTGGCAGAGGGGGGAAGCTTCAGAGCCATGGAGGAGAGTGCAGCAACAGGGGTGCAGAGGGCAAAGTGGATAGATTACCACACAGAGGATCAGAGCCGACCAGCACCCACCATCCCGAGAGACTTCTCTGCTCACTCTCCAGGATGAGTGGGGGCTGGGAGCTGAGGCTCCAGCTTCGGTCAGATCCCAGGGAGAGAACTGTGGTTGGTTGCATGAACACAGCCTGAACAGGGCTAGTGCACCATGGCTAGATGGGAGGGAGTCTAGGAAAAGGTCTGGAACTGTCGCAGAGACAAGAGACTTTATCTTGCCTCTTTGTTTCCTGGTGCATGAGGAGAGGGGATTAAGAATGCTGCTTAAAGGAACTCCAGAGACAGGCGTGAGCCATGGCTATCAGTGCGGACCCCAGAAAAGGGCATGGGACACTAAGGCTGCTGCTGCAGGCACCAGGAATTGTTGTGCAAGCACATGTCACTAACCACAGCTGCCCTCTGGGAGCCTGTGCAGCCCGCCACTGCCAGGGTCTCATGATCCAGGCCCAACTACCCCAAGAAAGCACACAGCTTGCCTCAGGTCGGTGCAATGTCATGCCGGCCTCTGTCGCCAGAGGCTCTCCCCGCACTTCGTACCCCTACCTCTCCCCAGCCAGAGTGAGCAATAGAACCCAATCAGCTGTTCCTTTAACCCCATCATGTCTGAGCTAAGAAAAGATGCCCTCAGATGACCTACACACAGAGGCAGGGTCAAATCCAAAGCTGAATCCCAGGAGCTGTGTGAACAAAGAAGAAAAAGGGAAATCTCTCTCACCAGCCTCGCAAATTGAGGAGGCGGACTTTGGGAGAAATGAAATATATATTGTTTTCCCCTTTTTCTCTTTCTGTGAGTGTGTATGCGTATGCTTCTGTGTGCAATTTTGTCTGTAAAACTTTGCTTTTACCATTTGTCCTAGGTTTCTGTCAGTGTTTTTTTGTTTGTTTGTTTGTTTTGTTTTTTTAACTATAGCGTTCTGAGCTTGTTATCATTGGTGGACTGTTTTTTTGTTTGTTTGTTTGGTTGTTCATCCTCTTTTTATTAATTTAAAATTTTTTAAATAATTATGATTATTTTTTATTTTAATAACTTTATTTTACCTTTTTCTTTATTTCTTCCTTTTTTTCTCCCTTTAATTCTGAGCTGTGTGGATGAAAGGCTTTTGGTTCGCCAGCCAGACGTCAGTGCTGTGCCACTGAGGTGAGAGAGTGAAGTTCAGGATATTGGTCCACCAGAGACCTCCCAGCTCAATGTAATATTAAATGGTGAAAATCTCCCAGATATCTCCATCTCAACGCCAAGACCCAGCTCCACTCAACGACCAGAAAGCTACAGTGTTGGACACCCTATGCAAAACAACAAGCAAGACAGGAAAACAAACCTACCCACTAGCAGAGAGGCTGCCTAATCGTAATAAGGTCACAGACACCCCAAAACACACCACCAGACATGGACCTGCCCACAAGAAAGACAAGATCCAGCTTCATTCACCAGAGAACAGTAACTAGTCCCTACCAACAGGAAGCCAACACAACCTACTGAACAAAACTTAGCCACTTGGGACAGACACAAAAACAATGGGAACTATGGACCTGCAGCCTGTGGAAAGGAGACCCCAAACACAATTAATTAAGCAAAATGAGAAGACAAAGAAACACACAGCAGATGAAGGAGCAAGGTAAAAACCCACCAGAGCTAACAAATGAAGAGGAAATAGGCAGTCTACCTATAAAGAATTCAGAGTAATGGCAGGAAACATGATCCAAAACCTTGGAAATAGAATGGAGAAAATAAAAGAAATGATTAACAAGGACCTAGAAGAACTAAAGAGCAAACAAACAATCATGAAAAACACAAAAAATGAAATTAAAAATACTGTAGAAGGGATCAATAGAAGAATAACTGAGGCAGAAGAACAGATAAGTGAGCTGGAAGATAAAATAATAGAAATAATTATTGCAGAGCAGAATAAAGGAGAAAAAAGGAATAGAATTGAGGACAGTCTCAGAGACCTCTGGGACAAAATTAAATGGAACAACATTCAAATTATAGGGGTCCCAGAAGAAGAAGAGAAAAAGAAAGGAACTGAGAAAATATTTGAAGAGATTATAGTTGTAAACTTCCCTAATATGGGAAAGGAAATAGGTAATCAAGTCCAGGAAGCACAGAGAGTCCCATACAGGATAAATCCAAGGAGAAATGCACCAAGACACATATTAATCAAACAATCAAAAATTAAATACAAAGAAAAAATATTAAACTCAGCAAGAGAAAAACAACAAATAACACACAAGGGAGTCCTCATAAAGTTAACAGCTGATCTTTCAGCAGAAACTCTGCAAGCCAGAAGGGAGTGGCAGGACATATTTAAAGTGATGAAAGGGAAATACCTACAAACAAGATAACTCTACCCAGCAAGGATATTCAGATTTGACAGAGAAATTAAAACCTTTACAGACAAGCAAATGTTAAGAGAATTCAGCACCACAAAACCATCTTTACAGCAAATGCTAAAGGTACTTGTCTAAGCAGGAAACAGAAGAGAAGGAAAAGACCTACCATGACAAACCCAAAACAATTAGGAAAATGGTAATAGGGACATACATATCGATAATTACCTTAAATGTACACAGATTAAGTGCTCCAACCAAAGGACATAGACTGGCTGACTGGATACAAAAACAAGACCCATAGATATGCTGTCTACAAGAGACCCAATTCAGACCTAGGGAAACATACAGTCTGATAGTGAGGGGATGGAAAATTATATTCTATGAAAATGGAAATCAACAGAAAACTAGAATAGCAATTCTCATATCAGACAAAATAGACCTTAAAACAAGGACTATTACAAGAGACAAAGAGCACCACTAGATAATGATCAAGGGATCAATTCTAAAAGAAGATATAACACTTGTAAACTTTTACGCACCCAACACAGGAGCACCTCAATACATAAGGTAAATACTAAGAGCTATAAACGGGGAAATCAACAGTAACCCAAACATAGTAGGGGACTTTATCACCCCACTTTCACAAATGGACAGATCATCCAAAATGAAAATAAGTAAGGAAACACAAGCTTTAAATGATACATTAAACAACTTTTATTTAATTGATATTTATAGGACATTCCATCCAAAAACAACAGAATACAATTTCTTCTCAAGTGCTCATGGAACATTCTCGAGGATAGGTCATATTTTGGGTCACAAATCAAGGCTTGGTAAATTTAAGAAAATTGATATCATATCAAGTATCCTTTCTGACCACAGCAATATGAGATTAGATACCAATTACAGGAAAAAAATCTGTAAAAAAATACAAACACATGGAGGCTAAACAATACACCACTTAATAGCCAAGAGATCACTGACAAATTCAAAGAGGAAATTAAAAACACATAGAAACAAATGACAATGAAAACACAATGACCAAAAATCTATGCGATGCAGCAAAAGTAGTTCTGAGAGGGAAGCTTATAGCAATAAAATCCTACCTTAAGAAGCAAGAAACATCTCAAATAAAAAACTTAACCTTCCACCTAAAGCAATGAGAGAAAGAAGAAAAAAACACCCAAAATTAGAAGAAGAAAAGAAATCATAAAGATCATATCAGAAATAAATTAAAAAGAAATTAAGGAAACAATAACAAAGATAAATAAAACTAAAAGCTGGATTTTCAACACAATAAACAAAATTGGTAAACCATTACCCAGAATCATCAACAAAAAAGGGAGAAGACTCAAATCAATAGAATTAGAAATGAAAAAAGAGAAGTAACAACAGGCACAGCAGAAATACAAAGGATCATGAGAGATTACTACAAGCAACTATATGTCAATAAAATGGGCAACCTGGAAGAAATGGACAAATTCTTAGAAATGCACCACCTTCCAAGACTGAACCAGGAAGAAATAGAAAATAAGATCAGACCAATCACAAGCACTGAAATTGAGGCTGTGATTAAAAATCTTCAAACAAACAGAAGCCCAGGGCCAGGTGGCTTCACAGGCAAATTCTATCAAATATTTAGAAAAGATAACACCTACCCTTCTCAAACTCTTCCAAAATATAACAGGAGAAACATTCCGAAACTCATTCTATGAGGCCACGATCACCTTGATACCAAACCAGACAAAGATGCCACAAAAAGGAAAACTACAGACCAATATGACTGGTGAACATAGATGTGAAAGTCCTCAACAAATTACTAGCAAACATAATCCAGCGGCACATTAAAAGGATCATACACCATGATCCAGTTGGGTTTATCCCAGGAATTCAAGGAGTCTTCAATATATGCAAATCAATCAATGTGATACACTATATTAAAAATTGAAGGAGAAAATATGTTCATTTCAATAGATTCAGAGAAAGCTTTCAACAAAATTCAACACAGATTTATGATAAAATCCCTCCAGAAAGTAGGCATAGAGAGAACTTACCTCAACATAATAAAGGACATGTATGACAAACTCACAGCCAACATCATCCTGAATGGTGAAAATGTGAAACCATTTCCACTAAGATCAGAAACAAGAAAAGGTTGCCCACACTCACCACTAATACTCAACATAGTTTTGGAAGTTGTAGCCACAGCAATCAGAGAAGAAAAATAAATAAAAGGAATCCAAATCAGAAAAGAAGTAAAACTGTCACTGTTTGCAGATAACATGATACTTTACATAGAGAATCCTAAAAATTCTACCAGAACACTACTAGAGCTAATCAAAGAATTTGGTAAAGTAGCAGGATACAAAATTAAAGCACTGAAATCCCTTGCATTCCTAGACACTAATGATGAAAAACCTGAAACTGAAATTAAGAAAACACTCCCATTTACCATTGCAACAAAAAGAATAAAACACCTAGGAATAAACCTACCTAAGGAGATAAAAAACCTGTAGGCAGAAAAGTATAAGAAACTGATGAAAGAAATTAAAGATGATACAAATAGATGGAGAGATATACCATGTTCTTGGATGGGAAGAATCAACATTGTGAAAATGACTCTACTACCCAAAGCAATCTACAGATTCAATGCAATCCCTATCAAACTACCACTGGCATTTTTCACAGAACTGGAACAAAAAATTTCACAATTTGTATGGAAACACAAAACACCCCAAATAGCTGAAGTAATCTTGAGAATGAAAAATGGAGCTGGAGTAATCAGGCTCCCAGACTTCAGACTATCTTACAAATTTACAGTAATCAAGACAGTATGGTACTGGCACAAAAACAGAAATATAGATCAATGGAACAGGATAGAAAAGCCAGAGATCAACCCACACACATATGGTCACCTTATCTTTGATAGAGGAGGCGAGAATATACAATGGAGAAAAGACAGCCTCTTCAATAAGTGGTGCTGGGAAAACTGGACAGGTACATGTAAAAGAATGAAATAAAAACACTGTCTAACACCATACACAAAAATAAACTCAAAATGGATTAAAGACCTAAATGTAAGGTCAGACACTATCAATCTCTTAGAGGAAAAGCTAGGCAGAGCACTCTATGACATAAATCATAGCAAGATCTTTTTTGGCCCACCTCCTAGAGAAATGAAAATTTAAAAAAAGATAAACGAATGGGACCTAATGCAACTTAAAATCTTTTAAACAGCAAGGGAAATCATAAACAAGAGGAAAAGACAACCCTCACAATGGCGTAAAATATTTGCAAATGAAGCAACTGAAAAAGGATTAATCCCCCAAATTTACAAGCAGCTCATGCAACTCAATGTCAAAAAAGCAAACAACCCGATCCATAAATGGGCAGAAGAGCTAAATAGCCATTTCTCCAAAGAAGATATACAGATTCCTAACAAACACATGAAAGAATGCTCAGCATCTTTAATCATTAGAGAAACGCAAATCAAAACTACAGTTTGATATCATCTCATACCAGTCAGACTGGGCATCATCAAAAATTGTAGAAACAATAAATGCTGGAGAGGATGTGGAGAAAAGGGAACCCTCATACACTGTTGGTGGGAATGTAAACTGATACAGCTAGTATGGAGAACAGTATGGAGGTTCCTTATAAAACTAAAAATAGAACTTCCATATTACCCAACAATCCCACTACTGTACATATACCCTGAGAAAATCATAATTCAAAAAGAGTCATTACCACAATGTTCATTGCAGCTCTATTTAAAATAGCCTGCTCATGGAAGCAACCTACGTGTCCATTGACTGATGTATGGATAAAGAAGATGTGGCACATATATACAATGGAACATTACTCAGCCATAAAGAGAAACAAAATTGAGTTATTTGTCGTTAGGTTGGTGGACCTAGAGTCTGTCATTCGGAGTGAAGTAATTCAGAAAGAGAAAAACAAATACTGTATGCTAACACATATATATGGAATCTAAAAAAAAGAAAGCAGAAAAAAAAATTGGTCATGAAGAACCTTTGGGCAAGTCTAGAAAAAAGATGCAGACCTACTAGAGAATGGACTTGAGGTCACGGGGAGCAGGAAGGGTAAGCTGGGACAAAATGAGAGAGTGGTAGTGTATATATGGACATATATAGACTACTAAATGTAAAATTGATAGCCAGTGAGAAGCAATCATATAGCACAGGGAGATCAGCTCAGTGTTTTTTGACCAGCTAGAAGGGTGGGAGGGAGGGAAACGCAAGAGGGAAGAGATATGGGGATATATGAATATGTATAACTGATTTATTTTTTTATAATGCATAAACTAACACACCATTGTAAAGCAATTATACTCCAATAAAATGTTAAAAAAATTAAAATAAAATGGAATACCACATTAAATAAATAGTGAAATAAAAACTCAGGCAATCTGTCTCCAGAACTTGCACTCTTAATCAAGGGGACTCAATAAGAATTAGCTACAGTTAGTCCTCAAAGGTACACTACACAAAAACTAGACATTGTCTAACCAGATGATTCAGAATTCATGCTCCTTGATGTTTATCCAAAGGAGTCAAAAACTTATGCCCACACAGAAATCTGCACACAGCTGTTTATAGCAGCTTTACTCATAATTGACAAAACCTGCAAGCAACCAAGATGTCCTTCAGTAGGTGAATGGATAAATAAACTGTGGTATATCCATACAATGGAATATTATTCAGTTTTAGAAGGAAATGAGCTATTAAGCCATGAAAATACATGAAGGAAACTTCAATGCATATTCCTAAGTGAAAGAAGCCAATCTGAAGAGGCTACATGCTGTGTGATTCCAAATATATGAGATTCTGGAAAAGGCACAACTATGGAGACAGCAAAAAGATCAGTGGTCACCGGGAGTTAGGAAGGGAGGGATGAATAGGTAGAGCACAGATGATTTTTAGGGTTGTAAGACTGTTCTATATGATACTACAATACTAGATACACATTATATATTTGTCAAAATCTATAGAATGTACAACACCAAGAATTAACCCTAATGTAAACTATCAACTTTGTGTGATAATGATGTGTCAATGTAGGTTCATCAATTGTAACAAATATCCCTCTCTGTTGGGGGATGTTGATAGTGAGGGAGGCTGTCTGTGGTGGGGTGCAGCAGGATGTATGGGAAATTTCTGTACTTTCTGATCAATTTTGCTGTGAATGTAAAGCTGCTTTAAAAAGTAAAGTCAGTTTTTAAAAAGAAAATAAAAAAAGAAAGAAAGAATTTGATCAGTGCCCCAACTTCAATGCTTCTCTTAACTATTTTGGCTAACTCACTTTTAGTGATGCCAAAAAGATAGTGATGTTTTACTCTTTACTTATACATACAATTTATAAATTTCCTGTATATTCTCTAGTGTATAAATTCAATTATTTGTATTGTTTTCTGACTGTTTTTCTAGTGTTACAAGAAGTATCAATGAAAGAACACTGGATTGAGAGTCAGAAGACTTGGGATAAGAAGATAGTCAAATTTGGACTTGTGCATAAGTTTCTGAATTGAGGCCCAGGACATTCACCACTATTTTAATTCTATATATTCATATATGCTTTATCTTATTCATACCCTTGGTAATAACTCCAAATATTATAGACTTTGTGATATAAATATATTTGTAAGTATACACATTTACAAATCCTAAAATTTAAATAAAAGTTGATGTAGCTTTAATGTCTTTCATACCACCTATAATCTTATGTTCCAAGATCTTAACTTTAATTTTTTTAAGTTCTAAACTTTCTAAAGTTAGGCTCTTACCTAGTACTAAACAAATTTGCTATATTTATAAACTTAAAAAAAATTTTATGTGTACCCATTGGGATAGAATCAGACATTCTAAAAATCAAGAAACACAACATATATGGCTTCCTTCCATTAAGTCATCATTCTTTGCCTAACTGCTTGCATAAGAATGGTGTGAGGTGTGTATTCTGGCTGTTTTGCTACTTCAGAGTAGTGGTTCTCAACTTTGGACAACTGTTCCCCTCAAGAACACTTTGAAATTTGTCATTATTTGATTGTAATGCCTCGTGGAAGTGCTACTGGCATTTAGTGAGTAGAGGCCAAGGATACTGCTAAACATCCTAAAATGCACAGGGCAGCTTCCACTTCCCCAAACATACAATTTCCTACTCCAAAATAGCAGTTGTATAAAGGTTGTATAACCCTATTTCAAAGTAATGGGGTAAGATTTTAGATGGATATACCATTGTAGATATGTCCTGAATCATTCTAGAACTCTTCTGAGCATCCAAATAATTATGACCTTGCATGATAAAAGTTTTTTTTTTTCTTTCACACCATACTTTTGGGTTTTTCTCTAGCAAAGGACTAGTATGGGAGAGAAAAAGAGTATAGTTGCAGAAAACATAAATTGAGAAATGGAAACTGTTAAAACTGATTCATAAGAAGAGGCTTAGACTTATTCCCCCAAACATTTATAGCTAACTTAATAAACTCATTCATTTATAGGGGAAAATGGCAATGTAGGAAAACCCAGCTTCCCCATTCCACCACAAAGATCAATGATTGCACAGCTACCTATGAAGAAAAACAGCTCTGGGAGACCTCTAGAATGCACTTAGGAAGTTTTAGCAATACTCTGGAACATCAACAGCAAAAACAAGAACAGAATAATCACACAAGAAGAGGAGAAAGACGACTTCATTTTGCCTGCATCATCTTATCCTGAAAGCTGGCATTGTTCAGTGCCAAGAAGGAACTTCCTTTCTAGAAAGTGTTCCTCTCTGCAGGAAAGGAAGAACAGGGTGAGCAATCAGCTTTTCCAGCCTGGTGGGGTAGTGCCCAAGGTTCCCACTTTGGTTTCACCCCACCCAGACTGGCGATGCTGAGATGTATTGAGCTCATTATGAACAAGAAAGAAAAGCAGAGGCTATTATGGCAGAAGCAGTCAGGTTTACAGACACCTGATCTGCAGACTAACTCAGAAGAGTTTGCTACTGAGGAAGCCAATGACCAGCACAGCCACCATGTACCCTTTGCAGATATCACCAGCTTTTGTTCCACAGGTATTTCGTTGGCTGACTCCATCTACCTGAGTCCTTACCCCTGCCCCTGCCAGAAGCTGGAACCCACACCAGCAGCCATTTAAGGTTTCTGTAGATGTACAATTATAAAGGGGAAAGCACTGAGTCTCTCCCCACCCCAACTGTAGCTCATGGACCACCCTTGCAGCCAACATGGGCTTCTGCAGCTATGCAATTGGAAGACACCAGCTTAACACCCTCCTGACTCTGGCTGACCCCCACCACTGTGCCTGTGCTTGGGGATAGCATCTCCAGCAGTGTACCTGCATGCCACCATTCTGACACCTATCATCGGCCTCCACTGCAGTGTGCAGAAATGGGGGTAAAATGTGTGGCCGCAGGTAATGCAGTTATAGCCAGTGCCCCCTGCAGCTGCCTGCTGGCCTGATCAGGTCCTATTTTCTGCAACTGGCTGGCACCACTGTGTTCACTTGTAACCAGCCCCTCCTGCTGTGCACCTGCATGCCCCCTGCTTGATCCCCGTCACTAGCCTCCATTGCAGTGTGAACACTGAGTGGGTAGAAAATACAGCCACAGGAAGCACAGGAACTTCTAGAGTCCTGACAGGTACTTATAGACTTAGATCAAACCCTGCCATTTGTCACTGGTTGGTGCCACTGAGCTCACTTGTAGCTAGTTTCGCCAGCTGTGTACATGCATAACCCTAGCCTGAAGTCCATCACCAGCCTCCATTACAGTGTGCACGCCTGGGAGAGTGTGAAGCCACAGAAAAGTACACCAAGTGCCAGGGTTTTGCAGCCACTTATGAGCCCAGGTCAGGACCTTCCTTCTGTTACTGCCCAGCACCACCATACCCACCTGTAGATAGTGCCTCTGGCTGTGTACCTGTATACTCCCAGCTCTACCACTGTCACTAGTGTCCACTGTAGTGTGCACATCTGAGGGGAGAATGTGAAGCTATAGGAAAGCACACTGACAGCCAGGGTCAACCTCCACAGCTGCCAGTAAGCCCATAGTTTTTCCACCTGCCCTAGCTTTCAATCATTATGAGTGTGTCATCAACTGGCCCGTCACTACACAGGCACCTTCAGCTGGCTCCCACAGACAACTTCATGCACATCACTGGCTTTAGTCACCACTGCTGCATTCCCTGGCTCCTAACAGCTATACCTGGAGGTGTCATAGAAACTCTACAGCCCTTAAAGACCCTGTGGACTCCCCACAGTGTTTGCCAAGGACCACACAGTTGTTGATGCTGTGGACCTCAGTGAACTGAGTCAGAGACACCAAGCTTCTCCCACTTCCAGTGCCACCATACTCCCCTGAAGATGTTGCCCTGGACCGCTAGACCTTGGGTTGAAGCATGCTTTATGTAAGCTTCATGGGAACCACAAAACAAAAATCTACAATACATATACAAAGATAAAGAGAAGGGAATCAAAGCATGCAACTATGTAAAATCATAAATTTACAAAGGAAGTAAACAAGAAAGGAAAAAAAAGAAAAGTGAAACTACAAGACAGACAGAAAAAAAAAGTAATAGGATGACATTAGTAAGTCTTTGTCTGTCAATAATTATTCTAAATGTTAATTGATTGAATTATCCAATCAAAAGGCATAGAGTGCCTGGATGGATGAAAAAACAAGACCCAATTATATGCTGCCTACAAGAGACTCACATAAGTTTTAAGGACACACATAGGATCAACCTGAAGGGATGGAAAAAGATATTCCATGCAAGTGGAAACCAAAAAAGATCAGTAGTAGCTATACTTAGACCAAATGACTGTAAGCTAAAAATGGTAAAAAGAGACAAAGATGGTCATTATATAATGATAAGGGGTCGATTTACCAAGAAGATATAACAACCATAAATGTGTATGCAACCAACAGTGGAGCACTTAAGTATATTAAGCAAATACTATCAGACTGAAGGCAGAAATAGACAACAATACAATAATAATAGGGGACATCAATACCCCACTTTTAACAATGCTTAAGTCATTCAGGCAGAAAATCAGCAAGGAAATGTTGGACTTGAACCACATTTTAGACCAAATGGAGTCAACAGATATATACAAAACATTTCATCTGATATATATTCTTCTAAGTACAGATAGAACCTTATACAGGATAGATCACATGATAGGTTAAAAAAAAAAGCCTTAGCAATTTTAAGAAGATTGAGATCATACCAACTATTTTTTCTGACCACAAAAATATGAAACTAGAAATCAATAACAGGAGAAAAGCTGGAAAATTCACAAATATGTGGAGATTAAAGAACATGATCCTGAACAACTAATGGGTCAAGGAAGAAATCAAAATATGTATCAAAGAAATATCTTGAAACAAGTGAAAATGGAAGCACAACATATCAAAACTTATGGAATGCTGCAAAAACAGTTTTAAGTGGAAAATTTATAGTGATAAACACTTACATTAGGAAATTTTAAAATCTCAAATAAACAACCTCACTTTACATCTCAAGGAAGTAGAAATAAAGAATAAAGTGAGCCCAAAGTTAGCAGAAGGAAGGAAATAACAAGGGTCAGAGCAGAAATAAATAAAATAGAGACTGGAAAATCAATAAAAATGATCAATGAAATTAAGAGTTGGTTCTTTGGAAAGATAAACAAAAAATGACAAACATTAGCTACCTCAGAATAAAAGAGAGATGACTCAAATGTATAAAATCGGAAATGAAAGATGAGACATTACAACAGATACCACAGAAACAGAGAGGTTAATGAGAGACTACTATGAACAATTATGTGCCAGCAAACTGGATAACCTTAAAGAAATGGATAAATTCCTATTAACATGCAACTTACCAAGACTGATCTGAAGAAAATCAGATCAATAATGAGTAGGAAGATTGAATCAGTAATCAAAAAACTCCCAGCACAGAAAAGTCTATTACTAGATGGTTTCATTGCTTAATTCTACCAGATATTTTAAAAAGAAGTCATGCTAATCCTTCTCAAACTCTGAAAAAAATTAAAGAGGAGGGAACACTTCTAAACTTATTTTACTCAGCCACCATTACTCTGTGCCCCAAACCAGATAAGGACACACACAAAAAATATATAAAGATCAATATCCCTGATGAATATAGATGCCAACATTATCAACAAAGTGGTAGTAGAACAAATTTAGCATACAATAAAAGGATCATTCACCATGATAATGTGAGATTTATCCCTTGGATGCAAGGATGTTTCAACAGATGCAAATGTGAGACACTACATTAATAGGATGAAAGATAAAAATCATATGATTATCTCAATAGATGCAGAAAAAGCATTTGACAATATACAATGTCCTTTAATGATAAAAATGCTCAACAAGTTGGGTATAGAAGAAATATACCTCAGCCCAATGAAGGCCATATATGGCAAACACACAGCTAACATCATAGTCAGTAGTTAAAAGATGAAAATTTTCCTCTAAAATCGGGAACAACAGAAAACTTCTCACTCTCACCATTTCTATTCACAATAGTACTGAAAGTACTAATCACAGCAACCAGGCAAAATAAGGAAGCAAAAAGCACTCAATGATGAAAAAAGAAGTAAAATTGTATTTGTTTGCAGATGACATGATCTTATATATAGAAAATCTTAAAGACTCCATCAAAACCTGCTATAATTAATAAACAAATTAAGTTATGGTGCAGGATACATAATCAACATAGAGAAAGTAGCTGCCTTTTTATACGATAACAACAAAATATTTGAAAAATAAATAAATAACAATAATCCTACTCACAAAGGCATCAGAAAGAATAAAATACTTAGGAATAAATTTAACCAAGGAGGTGAAATATTTGTGAACTGGAAACTACATGCCTTAGATAAAAGACATTGAAGAAGACACAGGACCCATGTTGATGAATCAGAAGAATTAATATTGTTAAAATGCCCACACTACCTAAATCCATCTATGGATTCAACACAATCCCCATCAAAATTTCAATGACAGTTTTCATAAAAAGAGAAAATAATCCTAAAATTTGCATGGAGCCACAAGAAAACTTAGAATAAACAGAGTGATCCTGAGAAAGAATAAAGCCAGAGACATCACACTTTATGATTTCAAACTATAATACAAAGATAAAGTCATCAAAACAGTATGGTACTGGCTGAAATGGAGACACATAGACCAATGGAACAGAGTTGACAGCCCAGAAATAAACTCCCACACATTCAGTCAACCAATATTTGGCAAGGTAACCAAGAATCCTCAATTAGGGAAAAGATAGTCTCTTCAATAAATTTTGTTGAGAAAACTGGATAACCACATGCAAAAAATGAAATTGGACCCCTATCTTACACCAATCATGGAGATTAACTCAAAATGAATTAAAGACTTAAAAATAAAATCGGAAACCATCAAACTCTTAGAAGGAAACAGGGAAGAAGCTTCCTGAGATTGTTTTTGCCAGCAATTTCCTGGATATGACACCAAAAGCACAAGTAAAATTATGCAAAAATAAACAAGTGGGACTACATCAAACCAAAAATTTATGCACAGCAAAAGAAACCATCAACAAAAATTAAAAGCCAACCTATGGAATGGGAGAAAATATTTGTAACCTACTTATCTGATAATGGGTTAATATAAATGATATAAAGGGAACTGATACAACTCAGTAACAACAAAACAACAATTCAATTAAAAATGTGCAGTTGTACTCAGTAGACAGTTTTTCAAAGATATCCAAATGGCCAACAGGTACATGAAAATTTACTCCACATCACTAATCATCAGGGAAATTCCAATAAAAACGAAACTGAAATATCACTTCACACCTGTTCAAATGGCTATCATCAAAAAGACAACAATAAGAAGAATTGGCAAAACTGCAGAGAAAAGGGGACACTTTGGCACTGTTGGTGGGAATTCAAATTGGCAACAGGATCTATGGAAGACAGAATTGAGTTTCCTCAAAAATTAAAAATAGAATTACCCTATGATCCAGCAATCCCACTTCTGGGTGTATATCCAAAGGAATTGAAATCAGGATCTCATAGAGATATCTGCACTCCATGTTCATTGCAGTATTACCCACAATAGCCAACATAAGTGACCATTGACAGATGAATAAATAAAGAAGAGGTGGTATACACACACACACACACACACACACACACACACACACACACACACAATGGGATGCTATTCAGTCATGAGAAAGAAAGAAATCTTTCCATTTGTGAACAACTTGGATGAACCTTTACAGCGTTATGCAAAGTGAAATAAGTCAGACAGAGAAAGACAAATACTATATGATATCACTTACATGAGGAATCTAAAAACTCCCTAATTCAGAGAAACAGTAGATTATAGCTAATACTACTGTATTATATACTTGAATCTTGCTAAGAGTAGATCTTAAATCTTCTCATCACAAAAAAAGAAATGGTAATTATGTGATGGGATGGAGGTGTTAGCTAATGCTATGATGGTAATTATTTTTGAATTATATAAATGTAGAAAATAAACATGCTGTACACCTTAAACTTACATAATGTTAAATGTCAATTATATTTTAATAAAGCTGAGGGAAAAGAAATTCATTCATTTATAAAATGAATACCTATTGCATACACACTATGTGTGAGTTACTACTTAAGCTGCTAGGACACATGGATGAAATAAGTCAAGTAAAGGCAGTGTCATATGTTGTGCTACTCATATTACGTTTTCTTTATTTTACTTCCCTCTTTTGATTTGGTAGCTATGAAATATTGAAATATTGTTAGTTGATTGAACTACTGCAAGTGGTTCCCTTGAATTTAAAAAAAATAAAATATACTTGGTGTGATGTTTGTCTAAGTGCATATGTCAAAGTCATTGCATACAGTGTTAACTGGAAACCTAATATTGGTTAGCCCTTAAGTACTGGGGAAACAGTGTCAAACAAGGCAACTCTCATGAAACTTACAGGTAATATAAATACTAAGTAATAATTAAAACTGAAATACTCAATGAAAGAGAATCACAGAATGATCTGGTATCAAATAAAATTAACAGACGTCAGAGGACCAAGGCTTCATGCTTTTATTTTATTTTTTGCAGTGGAGTATTTATTTATTTATTTAAACATCTTTATTGGGGTATAATTGCTTTACGATGGTGTGTTAGTTTCTGCTTTATAACAAAGTGAATCAGTTATACATATACATATGTTCCCATATCTCTTCCCTCTTGCATCTCCCTCCTTCCCACTCTCTCTATCCCACCCCAGTTTCATGCTTTTGAAGGCAAACTAATAATATGGAGAAAGCTCATGATAAGTTCAATGGGATTTTAAACTTTTATATATAGTGTGATACAAATTTTGTTATATATTTCTCTTATGATATGAACCAAAATCAGAATCAATATATGCACAAAAACATATGTGCCTATGTTTATATATACATATATATGTATCTTATGAGGGGAGAGAGTGAGAGAGAAAGAGAGAAAGAAGGGGAAAGGGAGAAGGAAAAGGAGGGGAGAGAGATAATAAAATGAATGGAAATTCACCAAAATGATAATAATCATCTCTGGATGTGGGTAATTACAAAATAAAAATTATTTTGTAATTATTATTACAAAATAATTTTCTTTTATTCTTTTCTTCATTATATATATTCTACTATTCTCAAATTTTCCAAGAAAGAAGGTATATTGCAGTCATTTTGAGAAACAATTTGGCAGCTTCCTATAAAGTAACATAAATTTGCCATATAATTCAATAATTCCACTTCCAGGCATTTACCTAAGAGAAATAAAAACATGCTGTCCAGACAGAGACATATACATGAGTGTTAATAGTAACCTTATTGTTAATCACGACAAATTGGACATAATCCAAATGTACAATAGCAGTGAATATATAAACATATTATAGTAAATCTGTACAATCAAATTCTTGTATGCTTTTATCTCAGCAGTTGAAAATGCAGAACTCTTAATACAACAACATGGACGAATCTTACAGACATTGTTAAGACAAGAAATCTTACACAAAAATTACATATTGTCTGATTCCATTTATATTGACTCAAAGAACTTGTAAAACATGTACAGTATTAGAAATCAGTACCATGGTTGCCTGTGTCCAGAGATATAAGAAAAAGTGACTGGGAAGGCACATGATGGAACATTTTTTACTGTAAAGGAAATGTTACTTATCGTGATTGTGGTGGTGGTTAGGTGAGTGTAAAAGAGGAGGAAAGCTGGAAAATTCACAAATATGTGGAAATTAAACAACATATTCCTGATCAACCAATGGGTCAAAGAAGAAATCAAGATGGAAATCAGTTATAAAAACTCATCTATCTACACATTTAAAATCTGTACATTTTGTTGTTGGTATATTCTAACTGAATTATATTGATTAAAAAAAATTCTACCAGCCCCTAGAATAATGATTGGCTCATAATATGTGTTTAATGCAAAATTCATAAATAAATACACTAATACAGTTTCTACGAATGTCATTTTTGCCACATTCCACAGCTTTTGGTTTGACTATCCTGGTTGTTGATGTACAAAGAAAATGTGAGTTCAGGTTTGTTTTCCCTTTTACTGAAATAATTATCTAGAAGAATTATTTTTGTCCTTAACTTTCTATTGGATTATGTTGGGATATTCTCATTTTGGTTTTATTTATAGTTTTATTGCACTGCTATAAATGAGTGTGCACTCTATATTTTGTTCCTTAGAAATTATTGAGTTTTTTTGGTATTATAATAGAGAATTATTAAAATTTATTTCAATAATGTTTGAAAATAAGCATTTTCTGTTTCTTGTATTTTGAACAGTTTACACTTTATATAATTCAAAGCTGTGCTTCTGGGTACATAAAGATTCATTTTTATCATATATTCCTGGTGGAATCTGTTTTTCATTTATATAAAATATTCATATTTGTACTCTTTAAAAATGTTTACCTTGTATCTTATTGTTTCTGATATTAATTTATCCATATTTTCATTGTGGTTTGCCTATCCTTGCTATTCAATTTATTCTTATTATTCTAAATATGAAATGTTTCTTAAATTTGCTTGCAGCGTTTGGTCTGAGACAGGATAATTACTCTCTGTATAGTTCCAATTTTAGATATTTTATTCCAATGTGATGTGAGCACTTCCTAATTGTGTTTTTAGCCTTCATATGTATTTTTTGCTTTTAGTTTGTCATATATATGTATGAAATATAGCATATATTATATATATATATGATGTGTAGACTGTTTTAAATTATATTTATAATTTGTAGATGCTGTCTAACCAAAATTTAGCTGCCTTTTTCTTCATTAAGCAGCTCTCTAGTTGCTGTAAATTTTGGATTAGATTTCAGAGTTCTGAAAAAAATTGATTCTTTTAATATTTGCCATCTTAAAGTTGTTTCAGTGAAGGGGCCAATTATTCCACTGCTTCATTCCAACATTTTCTGTGACATCACTTCTTCTCTGTGCCTCCTAAAATATGCTCTATTTATCCTTTGAATTCTGAATTCCACCGTAACTAAGTAGAGATGCATACCATTTTTATTGAATTGTATTGAACCCTTATTGTACCCTTCCAAATGAATTCATTTGTTCACTGACTTAACAAATATATTGAGTACTTATCTTGTGCTAGGCTACTTACCATGATAAATGCTGGTTATAAAATAGAGAACCAGACAGAGAAGGCCCCTATTCTCCTGGAAATTGTATTTCACTGTGTTGGACAGCAATTATGTAAAAATTTCAACCTACAGATCCTGGTAGCATTATAGGGAAATACACAGGAGGTTATGATAAAGAATAGTAAAAGGCAAATAGTCGTTTTGATGAGCGTAAGCTTTCCTAAGGAGAATGGTACATAATACTAGTGTGAAAAAGAAATAGGAAGCATATTAGTGAAATGCTTGAGTATGAATTGGGGAGCTTAGTCCAGGCAAGAGGAACAGAAAGCCCAAAGGCCAAGAGACAGGAAATATCTTGATGTTTTCTGGGAACTAATAGAAGATCACGATAATGGTGTATAATGAGGAAAGGAAAAGTAGAATGATGGGAGGTTTGAGAGGTAGTCATGGGGCTAAATCAAATCAAGGAATTAGATTTTGTTTTTCTATAAACAATGGAAGGCAGTGGATGGCTTAATCAAAGACCAAAGTTTCCATTTTATATTTTAAAAATTCATTCTGGTGGCTAGGTGGAAACTGGATAAAGGACTCATTAAGAGCTGGGTTGAGAAATGAAAAAAAGTGAAAGATTTATACATGTCTATTATAATGGCAAAATTTTTGACTGCTATTTTTAAAGTTGCCTCCCTTTTATTCTTTCTTTACAGAAGTCCTAATTATATGGGTGTTGGAATAAAAGTTTTCTTCTCTCACTATTTCTTTGTCCTTTTGTAGTGTATTCTGGGAGAACTCTTCTATTATATATTCTAGATAACTTTATACGTCTTCGACTAAATCTATTTTGTTAGTCATCTATACTATTGTAATTAATTTTTTTCAAGTATCACATTTATAATTTATAAAATTAATTTTCACATATTATTTCATAGCAGCCTTTTTGAATGGGTATATTATACTTTTGGATTTTTCAATGGATGTAAATTGTACTTATGTTTTCTGATATTTCCTCTATTAACTTTATTGCCTGGAGATTAATTCTTTAGTTGTCTATTAAAATTAGTACCTCTCTTTTATGTTGTTGATTTTCGTCAACTGTTGGCTGACTTCTTGTATTTTGTTCATATTTGTTAACTCCTGTAAACCTTTCAGTGAATGTTTATACTGATAACTGGAGACTTCCTCTGATGGCTGGAAAGAAATGGGATAAAGGTCAAGTGAGCTGTGGGCAGGAGTAAGTTACCTGGTGCACTGATTTTATTCTCTGGCATTAGCACACATTCTGGGACTCTTATATGTCAGAAGTTCCAGTTGATAGAGTACTACTTTAGGCATAGTAACAAACTACTAAAGAAGGAGAGTTAGGGATCTAACTGGCCTATATATTACAAATGTGTTCAATTATATTATTAGTAAAATTATAATTTTCACTGGCATACTACTGCTTACTATTGTACATTGCATTTACTTATTTGAACTAGGAATATTAAGGAGCTTTCTTGGAAAGAATAGATATTAATTTCTCATTTATTTATGTCTGAAGTTTTATATAGTACACATTTATTGTAGATCTTTATTAGAGTATAATTGCTGCACAATACTGTGTTAGTTTCTGTTGTACAACAAAGGGAATCAGCTATATGCATACATATATCCCCATATCCCGCCCTTCTTGAGCCTCCCTCCCACCCTCCCTATCCCACCCCTGTAGGTGGTACCAAAGCACCTAGCTGATCTCCCTGTGCTATGATGCTGCTTCCACTAGCTATCCATTTTACATTTGGTAGTGTATATATGTCAACGTTACTCTCTCACTTTGTCTCAGCTTACCCTTCCCCCTCCCTGAGTCCTCAACTCCCTTCTCTACGACTGCGTCTTTATTCCTGTTCTGCCCCTAGGTTCAACAGAACCATTTTTTTTCTAGATTCCATATATATGCGCTACCATATGGAATTGTTTTTCTCTTTCTGACATACTTCACTCTGTATGACAGACTCAAGGTCCATTCACTTCACTACAAAGAACTCAATTTCATTTCTTTTTATGGCTGAGTAACATTCCATTGTATATATGTGCCATATCATCTTTATCCATTCATCTGTTGATGGACATTTAGGTTGCTTCCATGTCCTGGCTATTGTAAATAGTGCTGCAATAAATATTGGGGTGCGTGTGTCCTATTTTTTTTTTTTTTTTGTAGTACTCGGGCCTCTCACTGTTGTGGCCTCTCCCATTGCAGAACACAGGCTCTGGACGGGCAGGATCAGTGACCATGGCTCACGGGCCCAGCCGCTCCGCGGCATGTGGGATCTCCCTGGACTGGGGCATGAACCCGTGTCCCATGCATCAGCAGACGGACTCTCAACCACTGCGCCACCAGGGAAGCCCTGCATGTGTCTTTTTGAATTATTGTTTTCTCAGGGTATATGCTCAGTAGTGGGATTGCTGGGTCATATGATGGTTCTATTTTTATTTTTTTTAATTTTTTTAATTAATTTATTTTTTTGGGTTTGTGGGCCTCTCACTGTTGTGGCCTCTCCCATTGCGGAGCACAGGCTCCGGACACGCAGGCCCAGCGACCATGGCTCATGGACCCAGCTGCTCCACGGCATGAAGGATCTTCCCCGACCAGGGCACAAACCCGTTTCCCCTGCATCAGCAGGCGGACTCTCAACCACTGCACCACCAGGGAAGCCCTATTTTTATTTTTTAAGGAACCTCCATACTGTTCTCCATAGTGGCCGTAACAATTTACATTCCCACCAACAGTGCAACAGGGTTCCCTTTTCACCACACCCTTTCCAAGATATATTGTTTCTAGATTTTTTGATAATGACCATTCTGACTGGTGTGAGGTGATAACTCACTGTAGTTTTGATTTGCATTTCTCTAATAATTAGTGTTGTTCAGCATCTTTTCATGTGCCTCTTGGCCATCTGTATGTCTTCTTTTGTGAAATGTCTATTTAAGTGTGTGCCCATTTTTTAATTGGATGGTTTGTTTTTTTAATATTGAGCTCTATGAGCTGTTTGTATATTTTGGAGATTAATCTTTTGTCCGTTGTTTCATTTACAAATATTTTCTCCCATTCAGAGGGTTGTCTTTCCACCTTGCTTATGGTTTCCTTTGTTGTGCAAAAGGTTTTAAGTTTAATTAGGTACCATTTGATTATTTTTGCTTTTATTTTCATTACTTTAGGAGGTGGGTCAAAAAAACCCATCTTTCTGCATTTTATATCAAAGAGTGTTTTTACTATGGTTTCCTCTAAGTGTTTTATAGTGTCTGGTCTTACAATTAGGTCTTTAATCCATTTGGAGTACCAAACATTTAGAGAAGAGCTAACACCGATCCTTCTCCAACTCTTCCAAAAAATTGCAGAGGGAGTAATACTCCAAAATTCATTCTACAAAGCCAGCATCACCTTGATACCAAAACCAGAAAAAGATATCACAAAGATTATAGACCAATATCACTGATGAACATAGATGCAAAAATCCTGAACAAAATACTAGCAAATCGTATCCAACAACATATTAAAAGGATCATACAACATGATCAAGTGGGATTTATCTCAGGGATGCAAAGATTCTTCAATATATGCAAATCAATCAGTGTGATGCACCATATTAACAAATTAAGGAATAAAAACAATATGATAATCTCGATAGATATAGGAAAAGCTTTTGACAAAATTCAACACTGATTTATGATAAAAACTCTTCAGAAAATGGGCATAGAGGGAACCTACCTCAACATAATAAAGTCCATATATGACAAACCAACAGCAAACATCATACTCAATGGTGAAAGACTGAAAGCATTTCCACTAAGGTCAGGAACAAGACAAGGATGTCCACTCTCACCATTCTTGTTCAACATAGTTTTGGAAGTCCAAACCACGGCAATCAGAGAAGAAAAAGAAATTAAAACAATACAAATTGGAAAAGAAGAAGTAAAAGTGTCACTGTTTGCAGATGACATGATACTATACATAGAAAATCCTAAAGATTCTACCAGAAAACTACTAGAATTAATCAATGAATTTGGTAAGGTTGC
This sequence comes from Phocoena phocoena, assembly GCF_963924675.1. Lineage (NCBI taxonomy): Eukaryota > Metazoa > Chordata > Mammalia > Artiodactyla > Phocoenidae > Phocoena > Phocoena phocoena. The sequence continues at coordinate 83,570,085 of NC_089240.1, read as the reverse complement.
AGGATACAAAATTAATGCACAGAGATCTCTGGCATTCCTATACACTAACAATGAAAAATTCGAAAGAGAAATTAAGGAAACAATCCCATTTACCATCACAACAAAATAATAAAATAGCTAGGAATAAACCTACCTAAAGAGACAAAAGACCTGTATGCAGAAAACTATAAGACACTGATGAAAGAAATTAAAGATGATACAAACAGATGGAGAGATATACCATGTTGTTGGATTGGAATAATCAACCTTGTGAAAATTACTATCTACCCAAAGCAATCTACAGATTCAATGCAATCCCTATCAAACTACCAGTGACATTCTTCACAGAATTACAACAAAAAAAATTACCATTTATATGGAAACACAAAAGACCCCGAATAGCCAAAACAATATTGAGAAAGGAAAACACAGTTGGAGGAATCAGGCTCCCCGACTTCAAACTATACTACAAAGCTACATTAATCAAGACAGTATGGTACTGGCAGAAAAACAGAAATATAGATCAACTGTACAGTATAGAAAACCCAGAGATAGACCCAAGTGCCTATGGTTACCTAATTTATGACAAAAGGGGCAAGAACATACAATGCAGAAAAGACAGCCTCTTAAATCAGTGGTGCTGGGAAAACTGGAGAGCTACATACAAAAGAATGAAATTAGAACCCTACCTAGCACCATACACAAAAAATAAACTCCAAATGGATTAAAGACCTAAATATATAGTACACATTTTAAATCTCAGTCATATCCTAACTTCTCCTTTAGTTCTGGTAACCTCTAAACTTAATATTTACTACTGGACCCTTCTCTGGATTTCCAGTATTTTTATGATTTGGCTAATTGAAAAAAAATCTGCTTTTTCCCTCTTACTCTTTCCTTACTTATGATTTCTACATCTTCTTCTTTTGTCTTTAATCATTTTAAACATACTCATTTTATATTCTATTTAAGAATGTTTTACATTATACCAAGTTCTTATTTAGCATCAAACATCTTATTTTATTGATCTACTTATGTGAGATATTATTCTACTGAGTTTTGTAACTTTCACTGTGATCTCATCATTGTTAGGGTTGTCATTTCAATGACATCTTGGAGGAGGTAGAAAGAACAGTTGTATTCATGTGTTTTTTTGACCAAGTTGATTCAATCTGTATTTTGATTTTGTGGAAGAAAGTGTTGAGTTTTAACTTTTCTATTACAATTCTCAAAATTTAGATCTTAAAAATGTTCAGGATTCCATTTATATAATATATGGATATAGATACAGTTATGACATAAATTATTAAAAATAGCTATGATATGAAAATTGTATTATAACTCAGTTATTAAATTACCTCTCACCTGTTTTAAATGAATAATTATATAATCCAATTTACGTGAAATTGCTACATGTGAAAACATTCTGCTTATATTCATTGTTTTTTTGTTTTTGTTTTTGTTTTTTACCTTTCAAGGAAAATGCTCATGAAAAGGAAAAGTTCCTTTTTTGGAACTTTACATTTCTTCTGGGGAGTGACAAAAACAAAATTTCCTCATCATCCTTGACTGTCATTGAGAATTTCCCTGTCTTTGGGGATTTTCAATTAAAAAAATCCTGACTTTCCTGATCTTTAGATTTGGCCAAGTTGGGCTATTAGCCTGAGTCTGGGCTGGTTGTCTTTAATAAGATAGGAGGGAAAACAATTTGACATTTATATATAAGTGTTTCTTTTTCTTCTTTTAAGATGGCCCAGTTGTAGGCAGCTGGAGTGGTAGTTACGTACTACACCTACCTATCACCTAGCTTTTTCTTGGGAAATGAAGACAAGTTCTCAGTAATGCTGGGAAGATATACATGGGAATATGTGTATCAGTTCAGTGGCCTAAGAATATGAGAGCACTTTTTCCTCTTCTGAATTCATCTTCCAGACATTTAAAAAGAATCATTAAGGGCAATAGCAAATTGTAGACATTAAAATCTTTTCAAATTGCATGGTAACATTGCACAGAATTGCATGGTAACTTTGCACAGAATAAGAGATGGAACAGTTTTCCACCATTAAGTCTGCAGCTCAATGTGACTTCGGAGTGATTTCCCTGTTTTAAAAAAATGATGGACTTTATTTTATTTTATGATGACAGTCCCAGTGTTCATGTTGTTAATTCTCTTTGGAGAGACTACAAAGAGTTTTTGGAGATAAAAATGTACCCTTAAAGAAAATGGTTTCACAATTAGATAAACTAAAATATATTACACATTTTGTTTTATGGAAACATTTGGCTGGAATTGAGCATGAATGTTTTCACCTAATATCTATGTACAATTATCCATAAAAGTGGGATGCCACAACATTAATGTCCAGTTGTCTGGGTGTCCAATTTTAGAGATTCGTCAAATTTGTTGTTCTGAATTTTTAGGTAGTTTAACACACCATTTTTTAGAATTCAAGTTAACCTCTCAATATCCCCTTTAATTTTAGCTATAGATTTCACAAAATGAAAATCCCACATACAACTAATTCTATCACAGTTATTAATTCAAGAAGGTAGTTCTCTCTATTCTCTTAATTCCCACAAGAAGACTCTTTGATTAGTTTTTAAAATGTTAATTTGTTTTAAAATGTATATTTGATAACATGCTGTGTGTAATATGGTGATTCTGCAGACTTCCTCTCTACCATTCCTAATTTCTGAATAAGTTAGGAATATTGGCCTTTCTAGTTCTTTAACATAGCTCACATTTTATTTTACTTGGGTTCAACAAGATGAAATATTGTTGTCAAATCACCAATTTCATATGGTTTATTTATTTAACTCACATATACAAGATTAACTCTGTAATTTATAAGAAAATGTTTTAAATTTGTTTTCTTCAATGATATTTCACAATAAACACATTTAATCAAATCCTTCTAATTGTGACAGCTTGAGCTGAACTATTTTTGTAAATTAATCTTTTCTTATATCTAGAAATAAATGTTTTCAAATTCATAGTAAAAATCATTTTCAGACCACGTATAAATGGATATAATATTTACCCACTAAAAATGAACTATAGCTTTTTAAATTATTATATATATATATTATTAGTATATATTATTTATTTTAATCATCCTTGAAACAGTTGACAATTTATGAACTTATTGATGATATAGTCATTAAAACAGTTACCCAAGGATTTCTAATTTTTAACACTTCATGACCTTAAATTCTATTTCCACTGTGCTTCAAATGACTAAAAGTGTTTTTACAACAATGGATAGTAGTTCTTGAAAGATGCACTTTAAATTTTCAATAAAATAAATAATAAGATATAGATAAATAAAACATCATACCAACATCATGTAACTCAAATATATAGCCTATTGGAAGAATATGGATTGAATTTCTACTACTCATATTCTAATGAAATTGAGTGGAGACAAATATCAAAGATATACCTCATGAAAATTTAACCCACCTGAAAGAATATAAGAAGATCATTATTCTCATGCTTGCCTTGTGATACAGAGGCTTGGGTTCTATGTCAACCAAAAGACTAGGTAGCTATAGGGATATTATTTTCTTTTTTTTAAGATAATAATTTTGTATAGTATTTCATGTCATTACTTTCCTGTTTCTCTTCCTCATGTGAAGATAGTTTCCTTAAACCTATAAGAGACATGGTTCCTAATAGCTTTTTCAACTTTGCAAAGATCCTACTTATGCTGTTTTTGTGAAGTGTTAAAAATATGCCTGGTTGTGTTTAAACATTTCCTGGCTTTGTTCCTCTCTTTCACTTTATCTGGGCCTTCTCTATTCTATGTCTTTGTTATCCCTTTCTCACTGAATTTTCATTTCTTTTCCAGCAATTTTCTCCTTTGTAGAGAGTCCTGCACTGTGGCAGAGCAGTTTTGAGAGTACATGGGTTTAGAGTGCTGTAGCCTCTCCGAATTTACATTAGGGTAATTGCACTTAAACTTTATTGAGGTGAGCAAAACTCCTGGCAATTTAAACTTCTATTTTCAAAATGGCTCACTGTCTTTTCAGTGAATACCTGTAGGCTATGTTTGAATTATCCTATTCCCAAGTTCATTGGAAGCCCTTTTATTTCCTTCTGCTTCTTCCTACACAGATGTTGATAATATTCAGATCTCATGGTCGTTGGTGGGTTTCTCCCCACTCACCTGTACTTCAGGGCTGGAGAGGAACAATTTTCCCATAGTTTAGTTATAAAATTTTCTATAGATATTTCGCATCAGTATTTGTTTTTGTTTGTTTTTATTTTGGAATTCGGGAAGATCTAAAATCTGTTTCTATTCTAATCACCATCTCTCAGTAGTTACTTTTTTAAAGTTTTTACAAAACATTTACTACAAAAGTTGATTATGTTTTCAGTTGCATATAAAGAATACATAAATTTTGGAAGCAGGTATTTTGAGACAACATTCTTTGACCACAGTACAATAAAACCAGAATTTAATATTGAAACTTTAAATAAACAAAGAAATGAAGAAACCCAGAAACTATAAGTTGAAATAGAACTCTTCCAAAGACCTATGAGGAAAACAGAAAAACAACAAAACATTGATTATTTAGAATACAATTAAAAAACTCAGAGAATCAAATGAAAAACTTGAAAACTAATAAGAGTACAATAAAATGGTGATTTGCACAATGGATACACTAAAATAATATTCCTATATTTCAGAGAACAGCTGAAACTACCCTCTAAATTCTACAATTGCAACAAAAATTACAAAATAACTAAGAATTCATATAATTGAAAATGTTCAGTACTAAATGAAGAAAATATTAACAGAACAACAAAAAGCTTGAATAAATAAAATACCTATGTATTATAAGATAGAATTATTATTAAAAATGCCAGTTCTTTCCATATTATTACAATTGTTATTTTAATTAAGAATTCAAAAGGATTTCTTTCCATACTGGAAAAATGATTCTAAATTTCTTCTAGAACAACAAATAGATGAGTAGTTATGAACATATTATAAAAATATGTTTATGATGGAGAATGTTCACTGTTCCTTATTAAAATGTAGTAATAAGACATAGTATTTAAACCAGTGTGATACTGCTGTGTGCGGAGCACTACACTCACACACACCACATACACACATACAGTGTTTGAAAGAGCAGGATTCAATGGATATAAAAGAAATCAAAGTTATTATTTCATTATCATGGCTCCTTTATATACATTCTTATGGAGCTGATTCTTCTCCTGCCCTCTACTTGAAATTTCAGACTGGACCAAACTTTTCACTATCACTCTCCAAGGGTAAGTCCTCTGATCACCTTAGTTAACTTATATGTACAAATCAGTATAATTATCTAAACTCCAAACTTCATGTGAAGCTAAAGCTTCTCCTCTCTCACAGCTAGTAGCTACAGTAGGAAAAGGGGTCCTTGTAGTAATGGTGCCATATGTTCACATATTTCAATTTACTCCTTTGCACTCAGTAAACTGCATTTCTCAACCACACACCCCCTTCATCTAGGTGGAATTATCTGACTGAGTGTTAGCCAATGGAATGTGGGTAAAAGTGATATATGCCGTTTTCTATGTCTGAAAGCAAAGGACTTTGCAATGGCAGTGACAAGAAATAAGAGTCCCAGATGCCTGAAATCCTTGCCTGGAGGAGAGCTGACCAGAACACCCAAACCAAAAATATCCGCATCAGACTGTGTGAGTGGGAAACAAACTGATTGTGTTCATCCACTGAGATTTGGGGATTGTTTAATAAAATTTGGCTTAATCTGACTAATGTAGACATGATTGATTCTTTCCTTTTCCCACACTTTGAGCTTCTAATGCTTCTCTCACAGATTACTAACTGTGGTTTCTGACATATCTAGTGTTCAAGTTTTCAAGCAGTAGAGAGATGAGGGTGCAAGGTATGTCATATGAATGGTGCTATGTTGAATTGGCGTCAAAGCACCTTGTGTTTGTGGGGTATTTTCATACATGTTTCATATCTTGTCCACTAATGTATAGACTTATGATTTGTTATTTGTGAGAGTATCATTAGTTCTGAATTTACAGACCTCTATTTTTCTGCCACACGCTCTTAAGCCAACTTTTCACTCTTAAATTTCTCAGGTATGAATCAGGCATCAATCTGTGTTTCCCCAAGTGACACAGGATGCTTATAAAGCATTCTGAATGGTGTAGTTGAAGACTGTCTCACTGACCTTAAAGTGAGAAAAAAATCATCCCCTACCCTGGGACAACTCTTAAAAAAAACTACAGGATGCACCATTCATATACGGTAGGACACTCTGCAACAGAGTCATTCTTCTTACCAACTCTTTTGCACATTGACAAAAATCTGAAGTCCTCTGATTACCAACTTCTGTAACGTTACTGGCTTAACCCTTTACAAAATTAAGTGAAAGGCTAAAGGCAACACAATTGGGTTTCAGACACCTCCATTGCAAGCTCTTCATAAATGATTTAAAATCTCACTTCGGAAAAAAGAGTATGACTGTCCTCCCTTATCTGAGGTTTTGCTGTCTGAAATTTCAGTTATCCACAGTCAACCATGATCCAAAAATATTAAATGGGAATTCCAGAAATAAACAATTCATAAATTTTAAATTGCATAGACATTCTGCATAGCATGATGAAGTCTCCCTCTATGACACTTTGGCCGACGCAAAACATGAATCATCCCTTTGTCCAGCGTATCCACACTGTATATGCTAACTGCCCCTTCTTCACTTAGTAGCCCTCTATGCTATCAGATTGACTGTTGTGGTATAATACTGCTTGTGTCCAAGTAACACTTATTTTACTTAATAATGATCCCAAAGCACAAGAGTGCTGATGCTGGTAATTCAAATATTCTCTTACTGTGTCTAATTTATAAATTAAACTATATCATAGGTATGTATGTATAGGAAAAAAAGCAGTATATATAGGGTTCAGAATGATCTGCAGTTTCAGGCATCCACTAGGAGTCTTGGAATATATTCCCCTTGGATAAGGGTGGGGGACTATTGTAGTTTTCTTCCAGGTTGTCCATTTTATTGGCATATAGTTGCTTGTAGTAAGCTCTCATGATCCTTTGTATTTCTGCAGTGCCAGTTGTTACTTTTCCTTTTTTGTTTCTAATTCTATTGCTTTGAGACTTCTGCCTTTTTTTCTTGATGAGTCTGGCTAATGGTTTTTCAATTTTGTTTATCTTCTCAAAAAACCAGCTTTTAGTTTTGTTGCTCTTTGATATTGTTTCCTTCATTTCTTTGTCATTTATTTCTGATCTGATCTTTATGATTTCTTTCCTTCTGCTAACTTTGGAGATTTTTTGGTTCTTTGTTTCTCTAATTCCTTTAGGTGTAAGGATAGGTTTTTTATTGTTTCTTGAGGTAGGATTGTATTATGATAAACTTCCCTCTTAGAACTGCTTTTGTTTCATCCCATAGGTTTTGGGTCATCGTGCTTTCATTGTCATTTTTTTGTAGGTATTTCTTGATTTCCTCTTTTATTTCCAAGGTGATCTCGGTTATTTAGTAGTATATTGTTTAGCTTCCTTCTGTTTGTAAGTTTTACAGATTTTTTCCCCTGTAATTGATATCTAGTCTCATAACGTTGTAGGTGGAAATGGTACTTGATATGATTTCAATTTTCTTAACTTTACCAAGGCTTGATTTGTGACCAAAGATATGATCTATCCTGGACAATGTTCCATGAGCACTTCAGAAAAAAGTGTATTCTGTTGTTTTTGGATGGAATGTCCTATAAATATCATTTACGTCCATCTTGTTTAATGTATCATAGAAAGCTTGAGCTTTCTTTTTTATTTTTATTTTGGATGACCTGTCTTTTCTTAAAAGTGGGATGTTTAAGTCCCCTACTGTGATTGTGTTACTGAAGATTTCCCTTTTTATGGCTGTTAGCATTTGCCTTATATATTGAGGTGCTCCTATGTTGGGTGCATAAACATTTACAGTTTTTTATCTTCTTCTTGGATTGATCCCTTGATCATTATGTAGTGTCCTGTTTTGTCTTGTCATAGTCTTTATTTTAAAGTCTATTCTGTCTGATATGAGAATTGCTACTCCAGCTTTCTTTTGATTTCCATTTGCAAGGACTATCCTTTTCCATCCCCTCACTTTCAGTCTGTATGTGTGCCTAGTTCTGAAGTGGGTCTCTTATAGACTGCATATATATGGGTCTTGTTTTTGTATTTATTTAGCCAGTCTATCTCTTTTGGTTGGAGCATTTAATCCATTTACATTTAAGGTAATTATTGATATGTATGTTCCTATTACCATTTTGTTAATTATTTTGGCTTTGTTAATGTAGGTCTTTTCCTTCTCTTGTGTTTCCTGCCTAGACAAGTTCCTTTAGCTTTTGTTTTAAAGCTGGTTTGGTAGTGCTGAATTCTCTTAGCTTTTGCTTGTCTGTAAAGGTTTTAATATTTCCATTGAATCTGAATGATATCCTTGCTGGGTAGAGTAATCTTGGTTGTAGGTTTTTCCCTTTCATTGTTTTAAATATGCCCTGCCACTCCCTTCTGGTTTGCAGAGCTTCTGCTGAAAGGTCAGCTGCTAACCTTATGGGGATTCCCTTGTATATTATTTGTTGCTTTTCCCTTGCTGCTTTTAATATTTTTTCCTTGTATTTAATTTTTGATAGTTTGATTTTTATGTTTCTTGTCGTGCTCCTCCTTGGATTCATCCTGTATGGTAGTATCTGTGCTTCCTAGACTTGATTGACTATTTCCTGTCCAATATTTGGTAAGTTTTTCAACTATAATCTCTACAAATATTTTCTCAGCCCCTTTCTTTTTCTCTTCTTCTTCTGGGACCCCTATAATTCGAATATTGGTGTGTTTAATATTATCCCAGAAGTCTCTGAGACTGTCCTCATTTCTTTTAATTCTTTCTTCTTTCTTCTGATATGCAGTAGTTATTTCCACTATTTTATCTTCCAGGTCACTGATCCATTCTTCTGCCTCAGTTATTCTGCTATTGATTCCTTCTAGAGAATTTTAAATTTCATTTATTGTGTTTTCATGATTGTTTGTTTGCTCTTTAGTTCTCCTATGTCCTTGTTAAATTTTTCTTGTATTTTCTCCATTCTATATCCAAGATTTTGGATCATCTTTCCTGTCATTACTCTGAGTTCTTTTTCAGGTAGATGGCCTATTTCCTCTTCATTTGTTTGGTCTGGTGGGTTTTTACCTTCCTCCTTCATCTACTGCATATTTCTCTGTCTTCTCATTTTGCTTAACTTATACTTGTTTGGGGTCTCCTTTTAGCAGGCTGCATGTTCGTAGTTCTTGATTTTGGTCTCTGCCCCTAGTGGGTAATGTTGGTTCAGTGGGTTGTGTAGGCTTCCTGGTGGAGTGGACTGATGCCTGTGTTCTTGTTGATGAGTCTTGATCCTGTCTTTCTGGTACAGGACTGTGTCTGGTGGTATGTTTTGTGGTGTCTGTGACCTTATTATGATTTTAGGCAGCCTCTCTGCTATTGGGTGGGGTTGTGTTCCTGTCTTGCTAGTTGTTTGACATAGGGTGTCCAACACTGTAGTTTGCTGGTCATTGAGTGGAACTGGGTCTTAGCATTGAGATGGAGATAGGTTGGAGAGCTTTCGCTGTTTGATATTATGTGGAGCCGGGAGGTCTCTAGTGGACCAATATCCTGAACTCGGCTCTCCTACTTCAGAGGCACAGACCTGCCACCCAGCTGGAGCACTAAGACCTATCAGCCACATGGCTCAGAAGTGAAGGGAAAAAGAAAGATTAAAATAAAGTTATTAAAATTTTAAATTAAAAAATTATTATAAATAAAAAATTAAAAAGTAATAAATAAGAAAAAAGAAAGAATGAAAGAAGAGAGCAAACAAACCAAAAAACAAATCCACCAATGATAACAAGTGCTAAAGAGTATATTACTAAAAAAACAAACAAACAAAAAAAAACGGACAGACAGAACCCTGGGACAAATAGTAAATGCAAAGCTATACAGACAAAATCACACAAAGAAGCACGCACATGCAAAGTCACAAAAAGGAAAAAAAATATATATCTATGTATTAAAAAAAGGAAGAGAGCAACCAAATCAATAAACAAATCTACTAATGATAATAAATTCTAAATACTAAACTAATATAAACATAAAACCAGAAACAAATTAGGTGCAGAAAGCAAACCCCAAGTCTACAGTTGCTCCCAAAGTTCACTTCCTCAGTTTTGGGATGACTTATTGTCTATTCAGGTGTTCCAGAGGTGCAGTGTACATCAACTTGATTGTGGAGATTTCATTTACTGCTACTGAGGCTGCTAGGAGAAATTTCCCTTTCTCTTCTTTGTTCACACGGCTCCTGGGCTTCAGTTTTGGATTTGGCCCTGTCTCTGCATGTAGGTCATCTGAGGGTATCTGTTCTTCACTCAGACAGGACGGGGTTAAAGGAGCAGCTGTTTAGGGGGCTATGGCTCACTCAGGCCAGGGAGAAGTAGGGGAACGGAGTGCAGGGCAAGCCTGCAGTGGCAGAAGCTGGTGTGACTTTGCAACAGCCCGACATGCACAGTGTGTTCTCATGGAGAAGTTGTCCCTGGATCATTGGACCCTGGCAGTGGCTGGCTGCACAGCCTCCTGGGAGAGGAGGTATGGATAGTGATATGTGCTTGCACACAAGATTCTTGGTGGCTGTCACAGCAGCCTTAGCATATCATGCCCATCTCTGGTGTTCATGCTGATAGCCGCGGCTCGCTCCTGTCCCTGGAGCTTGTTTAGGCAGTGTTCTGAATCCCCTTGCCTCGCGCACCCTGAAACAATCGTGTCTTGCCTCTTAGGCAATTCCAGACTTTTTCCTGGACTCTCTCCTGGCTAGCTGTGGTGCACTAGCCCCCTTCAGGCTGTGTTCAAGCAGCCAACCTCAGTCCTCTCCCTGGGATCTGAACTCTGAAGCTGAAGCCTCAGCTCACAGACTCTACTCGCCCCAGTGGATTACCAGACAATCCTCTCAGGCTTGTGAGTGCTTGTCAGCACTGATCCTCAGTGTGGGAATCTCTCCACTTTGCCCTCTGCACCACTATTGCTGTGCTCTCCTCTGTGGCTCCTAATCTTTCCCCTGCCACCACCTGTCTCTGACAGTGAAGGGGATTCCTAATGTGGGGAAACTTTTCCTCCTTCACAGCTCCCTCCCAGAGGTGAAGGTCCCATCCCTATTTCTTTGTCTCTGTTTTTTCTTTTTTCTTTTGCCCTACCCAGGTACATTGGGAGTTTCTTGCCTTTTGGGATCTCTGAGGTCTTCTGCCAGCGTTCATAGGTGTTCTGTAAGTGTTGTTCCACATGTAGATGCATTTCTGATGTATGTGTGGGGAGGAAGGTGATTTCCATGTCTTACTCCTCCACCATCTTGAAGGTCTCCTCATTACCTGTTTTAAATTAATATTATGGAAACTAATAAAATATGAGCATGAAGTATGAGTTATAACTATGAAAATAATTTGCATATTTTAAAAAGATCAGATAGGGATGAGGATCCCCAAAACGTGCTTTAAAAAACTTTAAAAAACACAAATAAAAATATTCTGCACTCATATTGATTCAAAATCATATTTAATTTTTCTTTCAATTTTTTTAAAAAAGGCTTCCAGTCTTGTTCTTAAATAAAATATTGGCAAAGAATGTACATTAATATGTGTATGTTATAAGTGTATTTGTTTCTGTGTGTGCATTTTCACATTTTAATAAACTTTTAATATCAATCACCAATTCCTATATCCAATTTAATTGAATAATTTATTCTCTCTTGCTTTTGTTCTCACTCTCCCTCTCTCTTAATTTATACCTCTCTGTTTGTATCTATTTATATCGATCTGTCTATTCTAATTTAAATATGTAGGTTTTAATATTGAATATTTCTTTTAGAATAGTATAAACAAATTTTAATTGAAATCTCCTTTTGCATAAAGAGTAAACTAACAGTGATTAATAAAGTATAGGATTTCAAGTCAGGCCTCTGGGAAAGAATGTGATGGCAATAGACATAGCCTTATCAAAAGAAAATGTCTTTTCTAATCCAATCTTATTCTAGCTACCTTGAAGAGACTGTGTATGTTATGGGTCCATATGTGAACTTCCCACTGGTCTACAAATTGATATATAAAGATGAATCAGCCCTACCCATGCATTTGAATAGCCAAAGAAATGACATTTCTTTGTCCTTTATATACTGTGATCCCTAGAATCAACTGTGTAAAGGAGAGTCATATTAATAATCCCGTTTATTACTGCAATAATTTCAGATCTAACAGCTTGACTAAAAATTTATCAAGTAGATTTTTTTACTCAGACATTAAAGTTCCTTGAATTATTTGCACAACAAATTCCTAGGCAAGAACTGTTTCTTTAATATGTTCTATAACACCATTAGAACTTTATAAATATTTGCTTATAATCATTCAACTTATTTTGAAGTTTATCCTATACCTGCTTGATCTCTGTGCTTAATTTTAATGCAACTACAATTCTTCCCCATCAAACCCTGTGTGCCATTCACACACCAGTGTAGGTTCACCTGAATTTAGTTTAAAAGTAAAAGACTGAATGTATCCAACCAGCGTTTGGATTTGTTTTCCTGCTTTTGTTTTTTGTTTTGATTTATTTTATTTGATTGTTTTTTTCTGTTTTACTATGTGATGTTTACTATCAATTCACTCTTTTCCATTACTTAAACCTCAGTTTTGATATCTAATGAGGTATATTACATGATGAACATCTCTAAGTGGTAAAAGGTCTGTTCAATATTTTGGTCTTTAAACAGCTATATTGGATAACCACCCAAATTTTGAAAACAAATCACATACATTAAAACACGTTTTGAAGGGCTGAAAAGATGGTGGATTAGAAGGATGTGAGTTCGTCCCTTCTTACAAAAACACTAAAGTCACAACTAACTGCTGAACAACCATGGACAAAAAAATGGTGGAACCTACCAAAAATGATAACCTCCATCCAAAGACAAAAAGAGGCCACAAGACAGTAGGAGGGATTCAATGATGATAAAGTTAAATCCCATACCACCAGGTGGTCAACCCACTAACAGGAAAGTAATCATACCACAGAAGTTCTCTGACAATGGTGAAAGTCCTGAGGCCCACATCAGGGTTCCCAGCCTGGGGGTCTGGAAACAGGAGGAGGAGCCCCAGAGTTCCTGGCTTTGAAGGTCACTGAGGCTTAATTACAGGAATTCCTCAGGACTGGAGGAAACAGAAACTCCACTCTTGCAACATGTACCCAAGGTCTTGTACACACCAGCACCCAGGAAAAAATAAGTGATCTCTTAAAAGACTGATCCAGACTACCTGCTAATATTGGAGGGTTTCCTGAAGAGGCAGGGGGTGACTGTGGCTCACTGTGGGGACAAAGACACTGGCAGCAGCCATTCTGGTGTGTCCTCATTGGCACGAGCCTTCCTGGAAGCCACAATTTGCCCTCCCAACTCCCTGTAGACTCCAATGCTTGGCCAAACAACCAACAGGGCAGGAACACAGCCCCACCTATCAGCAGATAGGCTGCTTAAAACCTTCCTGAGCATGGCCCTGCTCACAGGAGGGACAAGGCCCAGCTCCAGCCACCAGTGGGCAGGAACCAGATCCTCCCACAAGGATACCTGAACAATCCTCTTAGACAGCCTCATCTGCCACAGGGCAGACAGCAGAAGCAAGAAGAACTACAATCCTGCAGCCTGTGGAAGGGAAACTGAAATCACAGAAAGTTAGACAAAATGAGATAGCATAGGAATATGTCTCAATTGAAGGAACAAGGCAAAGCCCCAAAACACCTAATTGAAGTGGAGATAGACAAGACACATGAAAAAGAATTCAGAGTAATGATAGTGAAGATGATCCAAGGTCTTATAAAAAGAATGGAGGCACAGGTTGAGAAGGTGCAAGAAATGTTTAACAAAGACCTAGAAGAACTAAAGAACAAACAAACAGAGATGAACAATACAATAACTGAAATAAAAAAATACACTAGAATGAATCAATAGCAGAGTAACTGAGGCAGAAGAACGGATAAGTGAGCTGGAAGATAAAATGGTGAAAATAACTGCCACAAAACAGAATAAAGAAAAATGAATGAAATGAAGACAGTCTATGAGACCTCTGGGACAACATTAAATGCACCAACATTCGCTTATAGGGGTCCCAGAAAGAGAAGAGAAAGAAAAGGGACCTGAGAAAATATCTCAAGAGATAATAGCTGAAAACTTCCCTAACATGGTAAAAGAAACAGTCACCCAAGTCCAGAAAGCAGAGTCCCAGGCAGGATAAACCCAAGGAGAAACATGTTGAGACAACATAGTAATCAACTGACAGAACTTATAAACAAAGAAAAAATATTTAAAGCAACAAGGGGAAAACAACAAGTAACATACAAGGGAACTCCCATAAGTTTATCAGCAGATTTCTCAGCAGAAACTCTGCAGGCCAGAAGGGAGTGGCACGATATATTTAAAGTGATGAAAGGGCAGGACTTACAATTAAGAATACTCTACACAGCAAGGCTTTCATTCAAATTTGACAGAGAAATCAATAGATTTACAGATAAACAAAAGCTAAGAGAATTGAGCACTATCAGACCACCTTTGCAACAAATGCTAAAGGAACTTCTTTAAGTGGAAAAGAAAAGAACACTACTAGAAACAAGAAAATTATGAATGGAAAAGCTCACTGGTAAAGGAAAACATAAAGTAAAGGTAGAAAATCATGAGCATGCAAATATGATAACAAAACCAGCAATTGTGAGAAGAGGAGACCACAAATGCAGGATATTGGAAGTACATTTGAAATTAAAAGACCAGCAACTTAAAACAATCTGATTTATATATACAGACTGCTATATCAAAACCTCATAGTAACCACAAAGCAAAAATCTGCAATAGATACACATGCAAAAAAGAAAAAGGAATCCAAACAACATTAATGTTAGTCATAAAATTGCAAGAGAACAAAAGAGGAGAGGAAGAAAAGAGATCTACAGAAACAAATCTTAAACATTTAACAAAGTGGCAGTAAGAACAGAGAAATGCAATTCACTACTATAGGATATCACCTCACATCAGTCAGAATGCCCTTCATCAAAAAATCTACAAACAATAAATGCTGGAGAGAGTGTGGAGAAAAAGGAACCCTCCTACACTGTTGGTGGGAATGTAAATTGGTACAGCTGCCATGGAGAACAGTATGGAGTTTCCTTAAGAAACTAAAAATAGAGCTACCATATGATCCAGCAATCCCACTCCCGGGCATATATCTGGAGGAAAACATGCTTCAAAAGAACTCATGCACCCCAATATTCACTTCAGTGCTCTTTACAATAGCCTAGACATGAAAAAAACTAAATGTCCAAATCGACAGATGAATAGATAAAGAAGGTATGGTACATATATACAATGGAATATTAATCAGTCATTAAAAAGAATGAAATAATGCCATTTGCAACAACATGGAAGGACCTTGAGATTATCATACTAAGTGAAGTAAGTCAGACAGAAAAAGACAAATGTATGATATTGCCTATATGCGGAATCTAAAAAAAATGATACAGATAAACTTATTTACAAAACAGAAACAGACTCACAGACTTAGAGAGAAAACTTATGGTTATCAGGGGAAGAGTAGGGGGGAGGGATGGATTGGGAGTTTGGGATTGACATGTACACACTGCTATATTTAAAATAAATAATCAACAAGGACCTACTGTATAACACAGAGACTGCTGCTCAATATTCTGTAATAACCTAAATGGGAAAAGAATTTTAAAAATAATATTTTTATTATTTTATGTACATCAACTATACTCCAATAAAAATTAAAAATAAAGTAATAGAGACTACAAAAACAGTAGAAAGATAAATAATATTGGATACATACATGTATTTGTATAACTGAATCACTTTGCTATACAAGTGAAACTAACACAGCATTGTTAATCAACTATGCTCCAAAAGAAAAGGAAAATAAATTAAAAAGAAAAGTAAAAAGCAAGTTTCAATGGAAAAAAGTATGGCTATATGTGTCACTGTTAATGAGTCCTTAAAATATTTAGCAACCATCTTAAAATGGGACAGATTAATCAAATGCTTTGAACTATTGAGAAAGGCATTGATTTTAATGGAAATTA
Organism: Phocoena phocoena; assembly: GCF_963924675.1. Taxonomy (NCBI): domain Eukaryota; kingdom Metazoa; phylum Chordata; class Mammalia; order Artiodactyla; family Phocoenidae; genus Phocoena; species Phocoena phocoena. The sequence continues at coordinate 83,553,957 of NC_089240.1, read as the reverse complement.
AAATAAAACTTCCTTTCCAAGCACAAGTTTATTGAGTGACCAATTGAGATGATATTTAGAGTGGAATATACATAGATCCAGAAATTTATTTGTCAAGGCATAAACAATATCACAGGATAAGTACTCTGCACACTCTTAACATATCAAATATTTTGGAATATTAATTTGAGGAGATAAAATACAATATTTATACTAACTTTTATGCTAAACCACAGAACTTCAAGCAAATTGTGTATTTGTAGTTGACTCTTTCAAATTATGACCTGATACAACCCTCCCACGTGTTTTGGTATGTTTTAACAATCCTTTGCTTTTAGAAGTGTATGTGAATTGAAATATTTTAGACATATTGAACTAAGGGAATAACAATTAGATGCAAGAAAAAGACACCAGAATATCTAAAATTAATATATATATATATAGATAGATAGATAGATAATGACATGTAGACAATAGTTTTCTTCATACACTGTTAATGGAGATGTTTGTCAATATCTACTAAATTGAAACATGAATACACTATGACCCAGCAATTTCACTCCTAGTAATATACCTAACATAAATACATATGTTTACCAAGACACGTCCTAGAAAGTAAAATTTCAACATATGAATTTTGGGGAGGGACACAGACATTCAGACCATAGTAGGATGTGCATCCAGAATATGTAGATACCACTCACGATTCAATTATAAATAGAAAAATATCCCTATTACCAAATGGGTAAAGGGTCTGAATAGCCATTTCTCCAAAGAAGTTATATAAATGGCCAATAAGTATATGAAAATATGTTCAACATTTTTTCTCACTAGGAACATGCAAACAAAACCAAAGTGAGATACAACTACAAATACTAGGATGGATAAATTAAAAAGGACATTAATAAAGGCTGGTGAGGAGGTTAAGAAATGTGAACCCTCGTACTTTACAGATAGAAATGTAAAGTGGTAGAGAATCTTTAGAAAACAGTTTGGCTGGTCCTTAAACGGTAAAATAGATTAATGATCTAACTGAGCAATTTCACTCCAGTGTATTTATCCAAGAGACATAAAAAATATATATTCATACAAAATTGTGTGCAAAAATGTTCATAGCAGCACAATTCATGGTAGGCACAAAGTGTTCAAGAAAAACCTAAATATCCATCAACTGAAGAATGTATGAACAAAATGTAGTTTATCCATACAATGGGATATTATTCAGCAATACAGAGAAATGAAGCACTGATACATGTTACAAAATGGATGAACCTTGAATACCCTATGCTAAATGAACTATGCCAGCTAAAAAAGACCATATATTGTATGAGTCTGTTGATATGAAATGTCCAGAAAAGCAAATCTATTGAGATAGAAAGTAAATTAGTAGTTGTACAGGGTTAGGGGGTTAAGTGAGTGGGGAATGACTGCTACTAAGTAAAGGTCTTCTTTAAGGAATAATGAAAATTTTCTAAGTTAGATACTTGTGATGATTGGACAACTCTTTCAGTATACTAAAAACCACTGAGTCGTACACTTTAAAAGGCTGAATTTTATGATATGTAAATTTTATCTTCATAAGGATGTTATTTTAAAAAGATCTGTGTTAGCAATTACATCTTCCTGACAGTGTAAGGACTTCAGCAATGTATTCCCTCAAATTCTGGTCTCTCTGTTCTGTAAAAGGCAAATCAGATAATTTAATTTGGAAAACAATAAAGATTAGTGAGAAGCCTGAAATTAATAAAACAATTAAACTCATAGAATTGAAAAATGCAGAGACTGAAATAAATCTCAATGAACGGGCTCAATAGTGGGGTGGAAATGGTAAAGAATAGTCTCAGTGTATTTGAGGAAATATCAATAGAATTTACTTAATCTTACCAACAGAAACAAAGTAAATAAAAATAGTAAACCAAGTCTCAGCAGCCTGTAGGAAAATAACCACAATGCTAATATTCACATCATTGGGGTCCCAGAAGGAGAGGGCAAAAAGTGAGTTGGACTGAGAAAAGTATTTAAAGAAATAATGCTTTTAAATTTCTCAAACTTGGCAAAGACATGAACCCACAAATTCAAGATGTTGATGAATCCCAAACTGGATAGACCTAAGTAAATTAACATCAAGATATAGCACAAGTAAAGTCTGAAATTTAAATATAAAAGGAAAAATATTGAACACATTCAGAGAGAAATGACATTAAATTTGGAAGAATACAGTTTGAATGACAGTAGATTTCTTATTTGATACCAGGAAGTTCATAATTAAGTAGCATATGATTTTTGTTATTTATTGAAACCAAGAAATGTTAACTCAGAATTCTATACCCAGTGAAAACACATTTAAGGAATAAAGGAGAAATGAAGGCTTTCTCACATGAAGGAAAGCTAAAAAATTATGCTGCTAGTAAACCCATCTTTACAGAATAGCTGAAGATAGTCTCTAAACAGAAAAGAAATAACTGAAGAAGGTTTGAAACCACTCAAGAATGAAGGCCATTAGAATTAGTAAAAGTAAGGGTTAATATAAATAGATTATCCTTCTTTTCTTGTGCCTCTTAAATCATATTTCAATTTTTGAAGCAAAAATCATAACACCATCGGATGTGCTGCTCATGGTATATAGAAGAAATATTTAAGGCAATTATATTTTTTAAATGAGTAGGTCAATAGGACCTAAGTGATTCCTTTCACATTAAGTAACCAAATATTGATACCAGTAGACTACAGTAAGTTACTTATGTATTTTCTAATACACAGAGCAACCACTAAGAAAACTAGACAAAGGGATATATTCAACATGCTATAAGTAGTTAAAAATGAAATTTAAAAATATTCATGCAACCTACAGGAAAGCAAGAAAAGAGAAAGACAAGAATAGGAAGCAAATGGAAGAGAAGTAGTAAAATGGTGTACTTAAGCCCTAGTATATTCATAATTACTCAAATTGTAAGTAGTCTACACCAAATAACAGACAAAAATTGGCAGAATGGATGAAAACAACATGGCCCAACTATATGTTGTCTATGAGACACTCACTTCAAATAGAAAGACATTGTCAAAAAGTTGAAAGTAAAATTATTTTAAAAGTATATAGCATGGAAAAAATTAATCAAAATAAGCAGAAGTGGCTATATTAATGTACATAATGGTGACTGTTTAGCAAAAAAAAAAATACTAGAGTCAAAAAGATACACAAAATTATGGTAAAAGAGTCAATCCACTAAGATGTACCAATCTTAAGCATGTATGCACCAAATAATGGAGCCTTAGAATACATGATACAAAAAATTATTGAGCTGAAAGGACAGAACAATTCACAAATATGATTAGGGACTATAACACACCACTCTCAGTAATTGATCAGAAAGCATGCAGAAGATATAAACAACAAAATGAACCAATAGGCTTACATGGACATGTATAGAAAACTCCATCCAACAATAGCAGAATATACATTTTTTTCAAATGCTTATGGAACATTGACCTGGAGAGAAAATATTCTAAATAATACACAAACAAGTTTAAATTTAAAATAATTGAAATCATACAGAAGGCTACTCTCTGACCTTAATGGAATCAAACTAAAAATCAATAACAGAAAAGAAAGAGGAAAATACCCATACATATGGAAATTAAACAACACATTCCTAAATAATTCATGGATCAAAGAATTTTCAAAGGGGATATAAATACACTGAAGTGAATGAAAATGAAGATATAGTATATAAAAATATTTGAGACCTACCTAAAATAGTGCTGAGAGGGAAATTTATTGCACTAAATGTTTATATTAGAAATGAAGAAAGGTCTTAAATCAATAATTTAATCAAAACCTAAGTTCCTCCCTCCAGAAAACAGAAAAGGAAGAGCAAAATAAACAAAACAAACAAAAGGAAAGAAATAATAAAGATGAGATCAGAAAGCAAAAAAATTTAAAACAAAAACAATAGAGAAGTTAATGAAACCAAAAGCTATGTGTTTTGAAAAGAGCAGTACAATTGACAAAATTTTCTCAAGACTGAGAGACAAAGACATAAATTGCCTGTATTAGGAATAAAACATAAATATTACTACATCCTTCAATAAATATGTTGAATGAATAAAGAGTATTCATTAAACATTCTAGTTTTAATTAAACTAAAGATTACAAAGGATCACATTTTTAGTGTTTGTTTTTAAGAAACAGAACCAAACACTATCTCTTTTCAGAGCTTGGTTTCTTATTTCTTTCAGGATAGAAGCACATTGACCAAAGTTAGACATAATAATTTGAATCAATCTTTTCAAAAAACAAAAGAGAAACAAATAATTTCATTTCCAGTATTGAAACCATGTTTAATTTGTCGACATTTTATTACTACTATTATTATCAACTTAAACAACTAGATTTTAATATTTTTCTTCTTTTTTAAAATTTTTATTGAGGTACAGTTGATTTATAATGTTGTGTTAACTTCAGGTGTACAGCAAAGTGAATCTGTTATACATATATCTACTCTTTTTTAGATTCTTTCCCCATATAGGCCATTACAGAGTATTGAATAGAGTTCCCTGTGCTATAAAGTAGGTCCTTATTAGTTATCTATTTTATATATAATATTGTGTATGTTTGAATCCTAATCTTCCAATTTCATCCCTCTGCTCTCCCTTACCCCCCAGTAACCATATGTTTATTTTCTATATCTGTAACTCTATTTCTGTTTTGTAGATAAGATCATTTGTAGCCCCTTTTTAGATTCCACATATAAGAGGTATCATATGTTATCTTTCTCTCTCTGACTTACTTCACTCAGTATGATAATTTCTAGGTCCATCCATATTGCTGCAAATGGCATTATTTTGTTCTTTTTTTTATGGCTGAGTAATAGTCAATTGTATACATGTAACACATCTTCTTTATACATTCCTCAGTTGATGGAATGCTGGAGAGGGAGTGGAGAAAAGGGAATCCTCATTCACTGTTGGTGGGAATGTAAATTGATACAACCTCTATGGAGAGCAGTATGGAGGTTCCTTATAAAACTAAAAATAGAGCTACTACATGATCCAGCAATCCACTCCTGGGCATATATGCATAAAAAAACATAATTCAAAAAGATACATGCACCCCAATGTTCATTGCAGCACTATTTACATTAGCCAGGACATGGAAGCAACTAGATTTTAATTAAAGTAATGTTAAACATTTGTAATATAAATCCAAATTATTTACTGATTTTTGTTAATACATGTGCATTTAACATCATTAAAGTCAGCGTACATTTTTTGTAATCTGTTTTTTTTTCCCATTGGGCACTATTCCATACATATATATTTATATGTTGGATATTCTACACCCTTGTCATTTTTATTTGACATAAACTATTATATCATGATGATATTTCTTAGTTTGTTTATCCACTCCACATTATTTAATCATTTTATGTTGTTGCTATAATAAAATAGCTTGGTCCCTATCTGATATTTCTTAAAAACCCATACCAAGTCCCTAAACTTACACTGACTGAGTTATACTTGTCATTAATTTGGAGACCAATTCTGGAATTAGAGTTTAGCATCAAATCAACTTTATTTCTCGTTTATTTCTGAGTATTGCCCTGGCTCCATGGTTTGAGTTTTTGGGTCACCTGCAGTGCCTGAGTCCCCAAATTAAAAATTTACTTACAGTCTAGTTCTCTGGAATCATAACTCTGTTTTAATCTTACCAGCTCTCTTGGCAACTGGTGTCCTTTCAATGAATGCCAGCTTGCCACAGATTTACCAAGATCTTCTACTAGGCTCCTCTATTACTTTGTACTGTCTGCATTTATAACCAAATATTTGTTACAACCTACTCTACAACCTTGAAAAAATGTGTATAATTATCTATACTGTCATTAATTTCTACAACATTTTCTTGAAGTCAAGTTCTGCCTACTTGCCTGAACTTAGTTTCATCAGCTACTACTGTGTGCAACAACAAACAACCTAGCCCATTTTAGTATCTAATTCCTGGATCATTTTGCTGGGTTGCTGGGTTTATTTTGCTACTGACAGATAAACTGAGTTTTAATTCATTCATTTAACAAATATTTATTGCACACATACTAAATTCTAGACATTAGTACAGATGCAGAGTATTGCAGTAAACCAAACCTACAAAAACCCTGCCCTCATGGAATTTATATTATAGTGAAGGAAAAGGAAATTCTGGCACTTTCTATTATTAAATAGCACTGCCATGTATACCTTTACTCTTTGTACATTTCTGGATTATTTTCTTGGTACAGATTGTGGTGGAAAAAAATGAAAAAAATCACTGTGTGGCAGAGACTGGTTTGTTCTTCACCAAACCCACTTTTTTCCCCCTAAACACACAGCTAGAGTATATTCCACAGCCTCCTTCCCAGTTAAGTGTGGTCATGTGATTGAATTGCAGACAACAGAATTAAGAATTGCAGATAAAAGAATTCTACTTCCAGATAATTTTAGACCTCCTACCTAAGATTCCCAATGATTTCCCCTTCTCTTGCCTGGATGCAAATGATCATGGTGACTTTGGAAGCCATTGGTTGAAGATGGTGGAGCATGAAGATGGAAAGAATCTGGGTCCAGAATGACACATTTCAGGAGGGTTGCTAACCATTCTACTTTTATCATGTTTGAGCCATTATACCATTTCGGCAGTGCTCTCTTTTTGTGTGTGTGTGGTGTATTTCCTTCTGATTATTATTTTTTTTAATTTAATTTTATTTTTTACATAGCAGATTCTTATTAGTCATCAATTTTAAACACATCAGTGTATACATGTCAATCCCAATCACCCAATTCATCACACCCACACCCCCACCAGCCCACTGCTTTCACCCCTTGGTGGCCATGTTTGTTCTCTACATCTATGTCTCAATTTCTGCCCTGCAAACGGGTTCATCTGTACCATTTTTCTAGGTTTCACATATATGTGTTAATGTACGATATTTGTTGTTCTCTTTCTGACTTACTTCACTCCGTATGACAGTCTCTAGATCCATGCACGTCTCAACAAATAACCCAATTTCATTCATTTTTATGGCTGAGTAATATTCCATTGGATATATGTACCACATCTTCTTTATCCATTCGTCTGTCGATGGGCATTTAGGTTGCTTCCATGACCTAGCTATTGTAAACAGTGCTGCAATGAACATTGTGGTGCATGTGTCTTTTTGAATTGTGGTTTTCTCTGGGTATATGCACAGTAGTGGGATTGCTGGACCATATGGTAATTACATTTTTAGTTTTTAAGGAACCTCAGTACTGTTTTCCATAGTGGCTGTATCAGTTTTTACTCCTACCAACAGTGCATGAGGGTTCCCTTTTATCAACACCCTCTCCAGCATTTGTTGTTTGTAGATTTTCTGATGATGCCCATTCTAACTGGTGTGAGGTGATACCTTATTGTAGTTTGGATTTGCATTTCTCTAATAATTAGTGATGTTGAGCAGCTTTTCATGTGCTTCTTGGCCATCTGTATGTCTTCTTTGGAGAAATGTCTATTTAGGTCTTCTACCCATTTTTGGATTGGGTTGTTTGTTTTCTTAATATTGAGCTGCATGAGCTGTTTATATATTTTGGAGATTAATCATTTATCCGTTGATTTGTTTGCAAATATTTTCTCCCATTCTGAGGGTTGTCTTTTCATCTTGTTTATGGTTTCCTTTGCTGTGCAAAAGCTTTGAAGTTTCATTAGGTCCAATTTGTTTATTTTGTTTTTATTTCCATTACTCTAGGAGGTGGATCAAAAAAGATCTTGCTGTGACTTATGTCGAGTGTTCTTCCTATGTTTTCCTGTAAGAGTTTTATAGGGTCCAGTGATATATTTAGGACTCTAATCCATTTTGAATTTATTTTTGTGTATGGTGTTAGGGAGTGTTCTAATTTTATTCTTTTACATATAGCTGTACAGTTTTCCCAGCACCACTTATTGAAGAGACTGTCTTTTCTCCAATGTATATCCTTGTCTCCTTTGTCATATATTAGTTGACCATAGGTGCGTTGGTTTACCTCTGGACTTTCTATCTTCTTTCATTGATCTATATTTCTGTTTTTGTGCCAATACCATAATGTCTTGATTACTGTAGCTTTGTAGTATAGTCTGAAGTCAAGGAGTCTGATTCGTTCAGCTCCATTTTTTTACCCTCAGGACTGCTTTGGCTATTCGGGGTCTTTTGTGTCTCCATACAAATTTTAAGATTTTATGTTCTAGTTCCATAAAAAAATGCCATTGGTAATTTGATAGGGATTGCAATGAATGTGAAGATTTCTTTGGGTAGTATAGTTATTTTCACAATATTGATTCTTCCAATCCAAGAGCATGGTATATCTCTCCATCTGTTGGTATCATCTTTAATTTCTTTCATCAGTGTCATAGTTTTATGAATGCAGGTATTTTGTCTCCCTAGTTAGGTTTATTCCTAGGTATTTTATTCTTTTTGTTGCAATGGTAAATGGGAGTGTTTCCTTAATTTCTCTTTCTGATATTTCAGTTAGTGTATAGGAATGCAAGAGATTTCTGTGAATTAATTTTGTATCCTGCAACTTTACCAAATTCATTGTTTAGCTCTAGTACTTTCATGGTGGCAACTTTAGGATTCTCTATGTATAGTAGCATGTCATCTACAAACATTGACAGTTTTACCTCTTCTTTTCCACTTTGTATTCCTTTTATTTCTTTTTCTCTGATTGCCATGGCTAGGACTTCTAAAACTATGTTGAATAATAGTGGTGAGAGTGGACATCCTTGTCTTGTTCCTGATCTTAGAGGAAATGCTTTCAGTTTTTCACCATTGAGAATGATGTTTGCTGTGGGTGTTTCATATATGGCCTTTATTATGTTAAGTTAGGTTTCCTCTATATCCACTTTCTGGTGAGTTTTTATCATAAATGTGTGTTGAATTGTGTTGAAAGCTCTTTCTGCATTTATTGAGATGATCATATGGTTTTTATTCTTCAATTTGTTACTAAGGTGTATCACATTGATTGATTTGTGTAAATTGAAGAATCCTTGCATTCCTGGGATAAATCTCACTTGATCATGGTGTATGATGCTTTTAGTGTGTTGTTCGATTCTGTTTGCTACTATTTTGTTGAGGATATTTGCATTTATGTTCACCAGTGATATTGGAAAAAAAAATCTTTTTTTGTAGTATCGTTGTCTAGTTTTGGTATCAGGGTGATGGTGGCCTCATAGAATGAGGTTGGGAGTGTTCGTTTCTCTGCAATTTTTTGGAAGAGTTTGAGAAGGATGGGTGTTAGCTCTTCTCTAACTGTTTGCTATAATTCACCTCTGATGCCAGCAGGTCCTGGGCTTTTGTTTGTTGGAAGACATTTAATCACAGTTTCAATTTCACTACTTGTGATTGGTCTGTTCATATTTTCTATTTCTCAATGGTTCAGTCTTCGAAGGTTATACCTTTTGAAGAATTTGTCTATTTCTTCTAGGTTGTCCGTTTTATTGGCATAGAGTTGTTTGTAGTAGTCTCTTAGGATGCTTTGTATTTCTGTGGTGTCTGTTGTAACTTCTTTTTCATTTGTAATTTTATTGATTTGAGTCCTCTCCCTGTTTCTTGATGAGTCTGGCTAATGGTTTATCAATTTTGTTTATCTTCTCAAAGAACCAGCTTTTAGTTTTATTGATCTTTGCTATTGTTTTCTTTGTTTCTATTTCATTTATTTCTGCTCTGATCTTTATGATTTCTTTCCTTCTGCTAACTTTGGGTTTTGTTTGTTCTTCTTTCTCTAGTTCCTTTAAGTGTAATTTTAAATTGTTTATTTGTGATTTCTCTTGTTTCTTGAGTTAGGCTTGTATAGCTATAAACTTCCCTCTTAAAACTGCTTTTGCTGCATCCCATAGGTTTTGGATTGTCATGTTTTCATTGTCATTTGTCTCTAGGTATTTTTTTGTTTTGTTTTTGTTTTTTTTTGTTGTTGTTGTTGTTTTGCAGTACACAGGCCTCTCACTGTTGTGACCTCTCCCATTGCAGAGCATGGGCTCTGGATGCGCAGGCTCAGTGGCCATTGATCACGGGCCTAGCCGCTCCGCGGCATGTGGAATCCTCCCAGACCAGGGCACAAACCCATATCCCTTGCCTCGGCAGGTGGACTCTCAACCACTGCCTCACCAGGGAAGCTCTCTAGGTATTTTTTGATTTCTTCAGTTATCTCTTGGTTATTTAGTAATGTACTGTTTAGCCTCCATGTGTTTGTTTGTTTTTTTATGGGTTTTCTTCCCTGTTATTGATTTCTAATCTAATAGTATTGCTTTCAGAAAAGATGCTTGATATATTTCAATTTTCTTAAATTTACTGAGGCTTGATTTGTGACCCAAGATGTGATCTATCCTGGAGAATTTTCTGTGCACACTTGAGAAAGATGTGTAATCTGCTGTTTTTGGATGGAATGTCCTATAAGTATCAATTAAATCTATCTGGTCTATTGTGTCATTTAAAGCTTGTGTTTCCTTATTTATTTTCATTTTGGATGATCTGTCCATTGGTGTAAGTGAGGTGTTAAAGTCCCCCCTATTATTTTGTTACTGTCAGTTTCCTCTTTTATAGCTGTTAGCAGTTGCCTTATGTATTTAGGTGCTCCTACGTTGGGTGCATATATATTTATAATTGTTATATCTTCTTCTTGGATTCATCCCTTGATCATTATGTAGTGTCCTTCCTTGTCTCCTGTAACATTCTTTATTTTAAAGTCTATTTTATCTGATATTAATATTGCTACTCCAGCTTTCTTTTGATTTCCATTTGCATGGAATATCTTTTTCCATCCCCTCACTTTCAGTCTGTATGTGTCCCTATGTCTGAAGTGGGTCTCTTGTAGAGAGTATATATATGGGTCTTGTTTTTGTATCCATTCAGCAAGCCTGTGTCTTTTTGTTGGAGCATTTAATCCTTTCCCTTTTAAGGTAATTATCAATATGTATGTTCCTTTGACCATTTTCTGAATTGTTTTGAGTTTGTTATTTAGGTCCTTTTCTACTTTCGCATTTCCCACTTAGAGAAGTTCTTTTAGCATTTGTTGTAGAGCTGGTTTGTTGGTTCTGAATTCACTTAGCTTTTGCTTGTCTGTAAAGCTTTTGATTTCTCCATCGAATCTGAATGAGATCCTTGCTGGCTAGAGTTATCTTGGTTGCAGGTTCTTCCCTTTCATCATTTTAATTATGTCATGCCACTCCCTTCTGGCTTGTAGAGTTTCTGCTGAGAAATCAGCTGTTAACCTTATGGGAGTTTCCTTGTATGTTATTTTTCCCTTGTTGCTTTCTATAATTTTTCTTTGTCTTTAATTTTTGCCAATTTGATTACTATGTGTCTCATCATGTTTCTCCTTGGGTTTATCCTGTATGGGGCTCTCTGCACTTCCTGGACTTGGGTGGCTATTTCCTTTCCCATGTTAGGGAAGTGTTCAACTATAATCTCTTCAAATATTTTCTCAGGTTCTTTCTCTCTCACTTCTCCTTCTGGGACCCCTATAATGTGAATGTTATTGCATTTAATATTGTCCCAGAAGTCTCTTAGGCTGTCTTCATTTCTTTTCATTCTTTTTTCTTTATTCTGTTATGCAGCAGTGATTTCCACCATTCTGTCTTCCAGGTCACTTATCCGTTCTTCTGCCTCAGTTATTCTGCTATTTATTCCTTCTAGTGTAGTTTTCATTTCAGTTTTTGTATTGTTCATCTCTGTTTGTTTGTTCTTTAATTCTTCTAGGTCTTAAACATTTCTTGCATCTTCTCGATCTTTGCCTCCATTCTTTTTCCTAGGTCCTGGATAACCTTCACTATCATTATTCTGAATTATTTTTCTGGAAGGTTGCCTATCTTCACTTCATTTAGTTGTTTTTCTGGGGTTTTTCTGGTTCATAGCCCTCTGCCTTTTCATCTTGTCTATCTTTCTGTGAATGTGGTTTTCTTTCCACAGGCTGCAGGATTGTAGTTCTTCTTGCTTCTGCTGTCTGCCCTCTGGTGGATGAGGCTATCTACGAGGCTTGTGTAAGTTTCTTGATGGGAGGGACTGGTGGTGGGTAGCACTGACTGTTGCTCTGTTGGGCAGAACTCAGTAAAACTTTAATCTGCTTGACTGCTGGTGGGTGGGGCTCGGTTCCCTCCCTGTTTGTTGTTTGGCCTGAGGCAACCCAACACTGTAGCCTACCTGGGCTCTTTGGTGTGGCTAATGGTGGACTCTGGGAGGGCTCAAATCAAGGAGTACTTCCCAGAACTTCTGCTGCCAGTGTCCCTGTTACCACAGTGAGCCACAACAAAGCCCCACCTCTGCAGGATACCCTCCAACACTAGCAGGTAGGTCTCGTTCATTCACCCCTGGGGTCACTGCTCCTTCCCCTGGGTCCTTATGTGCACACTAATTTGTGTGTGCACTCCAAGAATGGAGTTTCTGTTTCCTCCAGTCCTTTTGAAGTCCTGCAATCAAATTCCACTAGCCTTCAATATCTGATCCTCTAGGAATTCCTCCTCCCGTTGCTGGACCCGCAGGTTGGGAAACCTGATGTGAGGTTCAGAACCTTCACCCCAGTGGGTGGACTTCTGTGGTATAAGTGTTCTCCAGTCTGTGAGTCACCCACCCAGCAGTTATGGGATTTGATTTTACTGTGATTACACCCCTCCTACTGTCTCATTTTGGCTTCTCTTTGGATGTGCAGTATCATTTTTGGTGAGTTCCAGTGTCTTCCTGTCAATCATTGTCCAGCAGCTGGCTGTGATTCTGGTGTTCTCACAAGTGAGAGCATGTCCTTCTACTCTGCCATCTTGGTTCAGGGTCCCTTAGTTGTGCTCGTTTTGATGGCTCCATAAAACTGTATAAATGGCTTGATGGTTCTTGGTACAATTTAATATATATCTATCCTGAAAGTTTATCTAATTTATAGTATAAACCTCAATATAAGACTGTTTTCCTATAGCCTTACCACTCTTTTTATTTATATATATTGATTAACCTTTTAATTTTTTTCTTGAAGTGTAATTGATTTACCATGTTGTGCTAATCTCTGCTGTACAGCAACGTGACTCAGTTATACACACATATACATAATTTTTAAAATATTCTTTTCCATTATGTTTTATCCCAGGAGATTGTATGTATTTTCCTGTACAGTACAGCAGGACCTTGGTTTTTATCCATTCTGTATGTAATAGTTTGCATCTACCATCCCCAAATTCCCAATCCATCCCTCTCCCTCCCCCTTGCAGCCTTAGCAACCAGAAGTCTGATCTCTATGTCTGTAAGTCTGTTTCTGGTTTGTAGATAGATTCATTTGTGCCATATTTTAGATTCCACATATGCGATATCATATGATATTTGTCTTTCTCTTTCTGACTTACTTCACTTAGTATGATCATCTCTAAGTCCATCCATGTTGCTGCAAATAGCATTATTTTGTGGCTGAGTAGTATTCCATTGTACATATGTATCACATCTTCATTATCCATTTATCTGTTGATGGACATTTAGGTTGCTGACATGTCTTGGCTATTATAAATTGTGCTGCTATGAACATAGGGGTGTGTGTATCTATTTGAATTATAGTTTTTCCAGGTATATGCCCAGAGATGGCATTGTTGGATCATATGGTAATTCTATTTTTAGCCTTCTTAGGGCCCTCCATACTGTTTTCCATATTGGCTCTATCAATTTACATTCCCACCAACAGTGTAGAAGGGTTCCCTTTTCTCCACACCCTCTCAAGAATTTCTTATTTGTATACTTTTTAATGATGGCCATTCTGACTGGTGTGATGTGATACCTCACTATAGTTTTGATTTACAGTTCTCTAATAATTAGTGATATTGAGCATATTTTCATGTGTTTTTTGTCCATCTGAAAGTCTTCTTTGGAGAAATGTCTATTATGGCCTTCTGCCCATTCTTCATTTGGGTTATTTTTGTTGTTGTTGAGTTGTATGAACTCTTTGTATATTTTGGAGATTAAGCCCTTGTCAGTCACCTCATTTTTGAATACTTTCTCCCATTCTGTAGGTTGTCTTTTCTTTTCTTTTTTTTAATAGTTTCCTTTGCTGTGCCAAAGCTTGTATGTTTGATTAGGTCTCATTTGTTTTTATTTTTATTGCCTTGGGAGACTGACCTCAGAAAATATTTGTACAGTTTTTGTCAGAGAATGCTTTGCCTATGGTCTCTTCTAGGAGTTTTATAGTGTCATGTCTTATGTTTAAGTCTTTAAGACATTTTGAGTTTATTTTTGTGCATGGCATGAGGGTACGTTCTAACTTCATTGATTTACATGTAGCTGTCAAATTTTCCCAGCACCACTTGCTGAAGAAACTGTCTTTTTTCCCATTTCATATTCTTGCCTCCTGTGTCGAAGATTAATTTACTGTAGGTGTGTGGGTTTATGTCTGGGCTCTCTATTCTGTTCCATTTATCCTTATGTGCATTTTTCTACTAATCCTACACTGTTTTGATTATTGTAGCTTTGTAGTACTGTCTGAAGTCTGAGAGAGTTATGCCTCCTGATTTGTTTATGTTCCTCAGGATTCCTTTGTCAACTCTGGGTTTTTTTATGGTTCCATATAAATTTTTGGGTTATTCCTTGTAGTTCTGTGAAAAATGTCATGGGTAATTTGATAAGGATCACATTAAATCTGTAGATTGCTTTGGGTAGTACTGCCATTTTAACAATTTAAATTCTTCCAATCTAAGAGCATGGTATATCTTTCCATTTCTTTGAATCCTCTTTAATTTCCTTTTTAAATGTTTTATAGTTCTTAGTGTATAAATCTTTCATCACCTTGGTCAGGTTAATTACTAGGTTTTTTGGGGTTTTTTTTGGTCCACTTTTAAAAGGTCTTGCTTTTTTACATTCCCTTTCTGATATTTCATTGTTAGTGTAAAGAAATGCACCTGATTTCTGAATGTTAATCTTGTATCCTGCTACTTTGCTGAATTCATTTATTAGGTCTAGTAGTTTGTGTGTGGACTCCTTAGGGTTTTCAATATATAGTATAATTTTGCCTGCATATAGTGCCGATTTTCTCTCTTCCCTTCTAGTTTGGATACCTCTTATTTATTTCTCTTGTCTGATTGCTGTGGCTAGGACTTCCAATACTATGTTGAATAGAAGAGGTGACAGTGGGCATCCTTGTGTTTTTCCAGATTTTAGGGGGAAGGCTTTCAGCCTTTCACCATTGAGTATTATAATGGCTGTGGGTTTGTCATAAATGGCTTTTATTATGATATGTTTCCTGTATACCCACTTTGGTAAGAGTTTTTAATATGAATGGATGTTGAATTTTGTCAAATATTTTTTCTGTACCTATTGAGATGATTATGTGGTTTTGACTTTTCTTTTGTTAATGTGGTGTACTACATTGATCCATTTGTGTATGTTGAACCATTCTTGTGAACTTGGGATGAATGCCACTTGGTCATGGAGTATGATATTTTTTATGTGTTGTTGGATTCAGTTTGCTAATAATTTGTTGAGAATTTCTGCATCTATATTCATCAAAGATATTAGCCTGTAATTTTCTTTTTTGGCAGTATCTTTGTCTGGTTTTGGTATCAGGGTGATGGTGGCTTTATAGAAGGTCTTTTGGAGTGTTCCCTCCTCTTCAATCTTTTGGAAGAGATTGAGAAGAATTGGTATAAGTTATTCTATGTATGTTTAGTAGAATTTCCCTGTGAAGCCATCTGGTCCTGGACTTTTGTTTGTAGGAAGTATTTTTTTATTGCATATTCTATTTCATTTCTAGTGATTGGTCTGATGAAATTATCTATTTCTTCTTGATTCAATTTTGTTGGGCTGTATGTTTCTAGAAAGTTACCATTTCTTCCTTGTTGTCAGATTTGTTGCATATAATTATTCACAGTATTATATTATGTTTTTTTTGTATTTCTCTGGTATCAGAGAAATCGAGATTTCTCGATTTTCTTTTCTAGTGTTGTTTATTTGGGTTCTCTCTCTTTCTTCTTGGTGAGCCTGGCCAGAGGCTTGTCAATTCTGTTTACCCTTTCAAAGAACAAGCTCTGGGTTTTACTAATTATTTTTCTATTTTTAAAATATTTATTTTATTTATTTCCTCCCTGATCTTTATTTTCTCCTTCCTTCTGCTGACTTTAGTTGTTTGTTATTCTTTTTCTAATTCTTTTAGGTGGTAGCTTAGGTTGTGTAATTGAGATTTTTCTTGTTCTTTGAGGAAGGCCTGTATCACTATGAAATTCTCTCTGAGAACTTCTATTGCTGCATCCCATAGACTTTGTATGGTTGTGTTTTCATTGTCATTTGTCTCTAGGTATTTTTTAATTTCCTTTTTGATTTCCTTATTGATCCATTGGTTGTTTTAGTAATATGTTGTTTAGTATCCATACAATAGTTTATTTCTCATTTCTTTTCCTGTGGTTAATTTCTAGTTTCATGCTGTTGTGGTCAGAGGAGATGCTTGAAAAAACTTCTATACTCTTAAATTTGTTGAGGTTAGTTTTGTGCCCTAGTATGTGTTCAATCTTAGAGAATGTTCCATGTGCACTTAAAAAGAATGTGTATTCTGGTTTTCTTTGCATGTAAGGTCTTGAAAATATCAATTAAGCCTAACTCTTCTATTGCATCATTTAGGATCTCTGTTGCCTTATTATCTTCTGTCTGGAGGATCTGTCCTTTGATGTGAGTGTGGTGTTAAAGGCACCTACTATATTGTATTCCCATCAATTTTTCCCTTTATGTCTGTTAGTACTTGTTTCATGTATTTGGGTGCTTCTATATTAGGTGCATATATGTTGATGTGTGTAAAATTCTCTTCTTTTGTTGATCCTTTTATCATTATATAATGTCCTTCTTTATCTTTCTTTATGGGCTTTGTTTTAAAAGTCTATTTTGTCTGATATGAGTATTGCAACTCTTACTTTCTTGTCATTTCTGTTTACATGAAATATCTTTTTCCATCTCCTCACTTTCAATCTATGTGTTTCCTTTGCCCTAAGGTGGGTCTCTTGTAAGCAACATATTGTAAGCTCTTCTTTTTTATCCAGTCTGCCACTCTCTCTATGCCTTTTGACTGGAGCACTCAGTCCATTGACATTTAAGGTAATTATTGATATATATGTACTTATTGTCATATTAAACCTTGTTTTTCAGTTGATTCTTTGTTTCCTCTTTGTTCCTTTCTTTGTGTGTGTGTGTGTGTGGTTTGAAGAGTTCCTTTTATTTTATCTTGTTTCTTCTTTTTTGTTTTTGTGAACCTACTGTATGTTTTTGATTTATTGTTGCCCTGTTCTTCAAGTTATGTTAACCCCTTCCTATATCTGCTTGCTTTAGACTGATAGTCATATAGACTCAAACTCATTCATAAAAACAAACAACACAAAATAATCTGCATTTTCTTACTCTCCTTCCCCACATTTTATGATTTTGATGTCCTTTTTTACATCTTCATGGTTATTCTTTTCCTGTTCCTTGTGTTTATCATCACTGTACAAATAGGTTAGCTTTTTTTCTCTTTTACATCTGTGTATTGGCTACTTTAATTGACTTATTTTCAAATTATGATTTCTTCCTTTGTATATCTTCTTGCTTTTTTCTATTCAGAGATCTTTCAATATTTCTTTTAGGATAGGTTTAGTGTTGCTGTATTCTTTTTGTTTGTTTGTTTGTCTGAGAAATTCTTTATCTCTCTTCCTCCTCTAAATGATAATCTTGCTAGGTAGAATATCCTAGGTTACTGATTTTTCCCTTTCAAGATTTTGAATATATTTTGCCACTCCCTTCTGGCCTGCAGTGTTTCTGTAGAGAAATCAGCTGTTGACTTTATGGGGTTCCCTTGTAATGAACTCTTTGTTTTTCTCTTGCTGCCTCTCTTTATCTTTAAATTTGCCATTTTTATTATAATATGTTTTGGTGTAGGTCTGTTTGGCTTCATCTTGTTTGGGATCCTCTGTGCTTCCTGTATCTGGATATCTATTTCCCCCTTTATGTTTGGGAAGTTTTCAGCCATAATTTGTTCAAATACATTTTCAATCCACTTTCCTCTTTCTTCTCTTTCTGGAATCCCTATTATGCATATATTGGGACGTTTTATATCATCCCATAGGTCTCTTATATTGCCTTCTCTTTTTTTTCGTTTGGCTTTCTGTCTGCTGTTTTGATTGGGTATGTTCCATTATTCTATCTTCCAGATGACATATTCTGTCTTCCGCATTATTCACTCTGCTATTCATTGCCTTTAGCTTAGCTTTTATATCAGCAAATGAATTTTCTAGTTTTTTATTTTTTGGCTCCTCATTATAGTTTGTAGTTCTGTTTTACAATAATATGCATTTCTTTCAATAACCTTTCTTAATTCCTTCAGTATTTTCATTACCTCCTTTTTGAACTCAGTGTCTATTAGACTGAAGAGGTCTGTTTCATTGTTTGGTCCTTCAGGGGAATTCTCTTTGTGTTTAACTGGGAGTGGTTCCTCTGCTTCTTCAGTTTGCTTATATTTATCTTACTGTGTGAGTTTAGGAGAAATAATTATCTACTATATTCCTGGAGAGCTATTTATATGTAGGAGCATCCCTGTGTAGCTTGCGTGCTTTTCATATTTTTTGGTGTGAGGGTTGTTTTTGGTTTGAATGTTTGCTGTCTCTTTCCTCCAGATGTGCTGGACTTTATCGCCTTGATAGGGGTTGTGCAGGTGTGTGGTCTTCACATGCCCCCAGGAAGGTAGAGCCAGCAGTTCCTCTTGGTCACAGGACCCTGGTGGCTGTGGCTGATCATGCACCCTCCCAGGGAGTCTGGGACAGCAGTAGGGTGCCTGGCCACAGGATGCTCTGCAGTGGCAGTGGGCCATGTGTGCTACAGGGAAGGCAGAGACAGTGATTGGCTCCCAGTCATGGGAACCTTGGTGGTGGCCCTGGTCTGTGCTTGCCTCTGCAATCCGAGATAGCAGTGGTTGCTCAAGACTGTCTCTTGAGCTCGTGTAGGTAGTGCACTATTCCTGAGATGTATGTGGAAAAAAAAGCTCCTATGGCAGGCCCGGCCCTCTCCTCACACTCCTCCAGCAATGGCGACCTGCCTCTCTGGTGGGCCCAGGCCTCCTCCCACACCACACCCTAACCCCATAAGGCTGTTTCCATGAAGACAACTCCAGTCCTCTCCCCCGAGTCTGACTGCCAAAGCCTGAGACTCAGCTCCCAGCCCCTGCTTGCCCCAGCAGATAAGCATCTCAGGCTGGTGAAGTGCTGGGTGGTACTGACGATCTATGTTCGTCTCTCTCTGCTTTTCCCTCTGTGAACCATTTGCTGTACCCTACACCAAGACTCTGAAGCTCCCCCTCTGTTCTGGCTGACCTCCCCACCAGTAAGGGGACTTCCCACTGTGTGGAAACTTTCCTCTTTCACAGCTCCCTCCCAGGGGTGCAGGTCTCTTTCTGATTCCTTTCTCCTGTTTCTTTTTCTTTTTTCTTTTACTCTACCTAGTTATGTGGAGATTTTCTTGCCTTTTTGGAAGTCTGAGGTCTTCTGTCAGTTTTCAGTAGATGTTCTGTGAGAATTGTTCTACAAGTTGATGTATTTTTTATGTATTTGTGGGAGAAGGTGTGTTCCACATCTTACTCCTCTGCCATCTTGATCTGATCTCTCTGATTAACCTTTTTGAAAACAAATTTTTCATAGCACCTTTATTTTAATTTGTATCAGTAAGATTGGCAAGAAAGCTGTGCATTTTCCCTACTATGGTTTATTTGTATTTCCTCATGTATAAATCCCATCAGAAATCATGTGCTTTGCATATTTGTCAAATTGCATCTGAAAATTCATTCTTGTATGAAATTATGTTTTTTTTTAGATAGGGAGATTTGAATAGTTATAAACAATAGTGTTTATGGTGTGTAGTGCCTGTTTGCCTAAAAAATGCCATTCCTCCCCAAGAAATATATTAGTCTTGGATCACAGAAAAATCAAGAACAGAGACATACCATGTATTACAAAAAAAGTATTTGTTTTTAATGTTGTGGCTCTGTTGAAGTCTTTTTTTTACAATCTCTCATCTCAGGAATTCCAATAAGTTGTGCAATAGCTTATGTATTTTTAACTTATTTTCTCAGGATTTTCCCTCTGACTTCTTACATACAAATGTTTGTTTGCTTATTTGTTGACTGTGTGTTGGATTACTTCAAGTTGAATGAAATTCATTGCTTTCATTTTATTAATCCTACCTTAGATTCTCAAGATAAACCTTACTTAGATATAGTATTGGCTACATTTTTTGTGCTTCCATACCTCTGTACCAAAATCTCCTGGAGCCTCAGCCATTTGATGCAGTGATACAGCGGCCAGTCTATTTTGCTTGGACCCACATGATTCTGCAACCTGGGGCTGTTAAGTTATTTTCCAGAAGGACCTTCTTTCAATTGCTGTTATATGGTCAGTCTGATCACCACAAATCCTGATTTTACTGAGATTTGCCCTCCTGAGTAAGCACTGGTAGTGTTGTATTATGTCATTTGGAACTACAGGTGAATTAACTCCCTGTGGGATGAATTTTGGCCAATGGGAAACAGGAAAAGGAAAGGAGATGGGCAAAATTTTCCTCTCCTTCCTCCCTCCCATGATGAGCTCCAGAACCCTTGTGGGTGACTAAGTGAAAGCATCAGCCAAATGACCAGCAGTGTCTCTTCGGGATGTTCATGAATATCACCTTGCATAGTTTCCTCTACTTCTGTTTCCTTTTGTTTGTTTATTTTGTTTTACTCTTAATGTTTTTGGTTCCTGCTTCTTTGATAAAACATATCACGTTACTAATTGTCTCAGGCTCTGTTTTCTAGGGAATCTAAACAAGTATAATTGGTAGTGGAGGTGTTTCCTAAAGACAAACCCTTAGGACTAGATTTTGGATTTCTTCTGTCCACCCTTCTGAATAAAATAAAGACTCCATTGCTGGTGGTAAATGAGATAGTAACTCCTAACATGCAGTGACATCACATCTAGTTAAGCCTTCACCTATGGTTATTTGTAATAAGATCACATGGAGGAAGAAGCATTGGGAAATTAAGTAATACAGTGGTAATCATTATGGGGTAAATGACAATTATAATATTTGCAGAGAAGGATGACTATTTTGATGGTACTTGAAACCTTGCAAGACGAAAATTATAGGCTCAGGGCAGTTACTTACCCAAGTAAGGCATATCAGTGGATGTTGTACCTTACTGGTAAGGTCTTCCCTTCAGGAATGAGTCACTCGTTACTCCAGGTGCTAAGAGTTTTACCTGCTGAATGGTTCTCTTGGAATTGTCCTTTGCCTAAGAGAGCTGCATTGGTCAAGATGGAAGAACCTCCCTAGGGGAAGATTTTGTCTAAAAACTGTTTAATGGTAGGATTCAAAAGTCTGACCCTCTTGCCTCAATTTGGAATAGTTCTAAAATATTGACCCAGCATCACAGTTTAACACCTCTATCTGTCTAATCCTTCTTTCCTTCACTACTAACAGCTGTTTTTCCTCAAAGTTCTCCAATAAGTCACCTCAGCTTCTAAAGGAACAGAATCAATGACAGCTGGTACCAAAAATATTCCTAGGAAGCAGATTCTAAAATGGGATTTTGGAGCTTGTTTACCCACCATTCAGGTGTCAACAAAGACCTCATCACTGATGGTAGGTGGAGAACTGATAATCCCTTGTTAAGTGCAGTAGTGGAGCAAGTATTAAAAGTTTCAACAATGATGAACTATGAAAAGTTACTTATAGAAGGAAACACACTAGTTTATGCAATATCTCTGCTGTTTTAGAAATTCATGGGGGTGGGAAAGGTGGGGAGATAGATTAGGGTGGGGTGGGGTATGGAATAAGTAGCTGTCAGGGGTTTTCGATGTGTTGGAGAAGGATAGTGACAGACTGAGGGTGATTAACTGACAACTGAATGTGAGATGAGATAATCAGAAGACCTCCTTGACAACATATAAAGAGATTCTAATTACCTAGGAATTAATAATAAGGGGAGCAGAGAAACAGGAAAGGTGGAATTATCAACCTAAGCAGTCTGTTATACCTATGTCTTAGGTTAAGTTTAATAGTTATTAGGCAAATTTTATCCATAATCCATTCCCATAAATCAGTCTTTGAGAAGCAGCTTCATTGTGTACTTACCTTTAGCAGTCTAAAATCACATGATGATCTTCTGAATGTAGCTATGTTACCCCATATATCTCCTCCTGATACGTGGTTATAATTTCCTTCTAAACACAAAGTTGAAATCACATTATTTTCGACGATTTTATTAAGTTACATGGGAAAAGAAAACTATTTTTTGTTCCCTCTGCAATGTAAAATAGGTCTAGGTGTTAGAATACAATGAAAAAGAGCACACCAGTAGCATAATATTCGTCTCTACCACAGCACACTGTGTTGCCAAAGTAACTTAACAAGGGTAATGTTAACTTACTGTTAATCTTTCCATTGTTGTTCCTGTTTTTATAATATGTCATTCATTGATTTTAGGAGATTATAATCCAGGGTAATCTTAAAAAAGCTAGAAAATGGAGAGTAAAGATTGAATGGAAAGACATTTCAGAGATTGTGAGGCAGATAAAAGTATAAGTTTATATGCTTAGCTGTTCAAAAGATAAATGTAAATGGATTAAACTTCTATTAAAAGACATATTTTCACATTTAAAGAAATCTAAATATATGCAGTTTGTAAGAGACAATCTTAAAACATAATAGCAATGTTGAAAATAAAATATGTAATTAAAAAGATATTCCAGGAAAATACTAAAAACAGATATTAAAACAATATTTTAATTTTCATACAGTGAAATTCAACTTTTGTGGTGTACAATACTCTCAATTATGGTAAATGCATCTGTATTTGGTAAATACAAATCTGCCACCAAATTCATAACATAGGACAATTCTACCACTCCTCAAATCCTTCATACTGCCTCTTTATAAATAACCCCTCAGCCCACCCTGTGTTCCTAGCAAACAAAGATCCATTCTGTGTTCCTTTAATTTTTCTTTTTCATAATTCCCTATACATGGAATCATAAAATATGTGGTCTTTAGGGTCTTCCTCCTTTTACTTAGTAAAATGCATTTGAGATTTATCCATATTTTTGTAGGGCTTGATAGCTAATATCTCTTTACATTGAATAGTATTCCACTGTATGGATGTACCAGTGTTGTCATTCACTCACTTATGAAGGACATATTTCTTGCCTCCAGGTTTTAGAGACTATGCATAAAGCTGCTATACATATGTACATATATTTTGTGTGACATTGATTTTCATTTATCTAAAAAAATATCTAGGAGTGGAATTTCTGGGTAATAGGATAAGTTTATATATAATTTTATAAAAAAAAAAACTGACAAATGTTTCCAAAGTTGCTGTAGCATATTGTTTAATCATCAGCAGTGTTTGAGAGATCCAGTTGTTTCATGTGGTAGTCAGCAGTTGGTATTGTCAATTCTTTTCTTTCTTTTCTTTTTTAAAACCCATTCTGATTGGTGTCTAGTGGTATCCAATCATGTTTTTATTTTACATTTTTCTAATGACTAATGATACTGGTCACTGTTTTAATATGCTTATTTTTAATTCATATATCTTCTCTGGAGAAATATATCTTCTGATTTGCTCATTTGAAAAATTGTTTTCTTATTGTTGAGGTTAGTATATTCCTAATATAGAGCCTTTGTCAGAAACTGAATTCACAGTTATTTTCTCCCAGGTTGTGGCTTATATTTTTTATTATATTAATAGTGTTCTTCAAAGGTCAAATGTTTTTATTTTGATAAAGTACAATTCATCATTTCCTTCTTTTACAATATCTTTTTTTTTTTGGTTTCAAACCTAAGAACTCCTTGCTTAATCTAAGGTCACAAAGGTTTTCTCATAAGTTTTCTACTAACAGTTTATACAATAAAATTTTACATTTACTTCTGGGGGTCATTTGAGTTAATTTTATATAATACTAAAATTAGCAATATTAGTTTAATATGTATAATTATATATATAAAATATATAATTACCACAGGAAAAATCCTATTACTTAAATATTTGCATTAAAAAATTCCTTAAATTTAACTTGTATTATTGTTAAGACAATCTTATTTTTTTTAACACCTTTATTGGGGTATAATTGCTTTACAATGGTGTGTTCGTTTCTGCTTTACAACAAAGTGAATCAGTTATACACATACATATGTTCCCATATATCTTCCCACTTGTGTCTCCCTCCCTCCCACCCTCCCTATCCCA
This sequence comes from Phocoena phocoena, assembly GCF_963924675.1. NCBI lineage: Eukaryota > Metazoa > Chordata > Mammalia > Artiodactyla > Phocoenidae > Phocoena > Phocoena phocoena. The sequence continues at coordinate 83,529,756 of NC_089240.1, read as the reverse complement.
CCCCTCCAGGCAGTCACAAAGCAATGAGCTGATAACCCTGTGCTATGCGGCTGCTTCCCACTAGCTATCTACTTTAAGTTTGTTAGTATATATCTGTTCATGCCTCTCTCTCGCTTTGTCACAGCTCACCCTCCCCCCCCCATATCCTCAAGTCCACTCTCCAGTAGGTCTGCATCTTTATTCCTGCCTTACCCCTAGGTTCTTCATGACATTTTTTCCTTAAATTTCATATATATGTGTTAGCATACAGTATTTGTCTTTCTCTTTAGGACTTACTTCACTCTGTATGAGAGACTCTAGGTCTATCCACGTCATTACAAATAACTCAATTTCGTTTCTTTTTATGGCTGAGTAATATTCCATCGTATATATGTGCCACGCCTTCTTTATGCATTCATCCGATGATGGAAACTTAGTTTGTTTCCAGCTCCTGGCTATGGTAAATAGAGTTACAATGCACATTTTGGTACATGACTCTTTGTGAATTTTGGTTTTCTCAGGGTATATGCCCAGTAGTGGGATTGCTGGGTCATATGGTAGTTCTATTTTTAGTTTTTTAAGGAACATCCATACTGTTCTCCATAGTGACTGAACCAATTTACATTCCCACCAGCAGTGCAAAAGTGTTCCATTTTCTCCACACCCTCTCCAGCATTTATTGTTTATAGATATTTTGATAATGCCTATTCTGACTGGTGTGAGATGATATCTCATTGTAGTTTTGATTTGCATTTCTCTAATGATTAATGATGTTGAGCATTCTTTCATGTGTTTGTTGGCCGTCTGTATCTCTTCTTCGGAGAAATGTCTGTTTAGGTCTTCTGCCCATTTTTGGATTGGGTTATTTTTTATTTGGTATTGAGCTGCATGAGCTGCTTGTAAATTTTGGAAATTAATCCTTTGTCAGTTGCTTCATTTGCAAATATTTTCTCCCATTCTGAGGGTTGTCTTTTGGTCTTGATTATGGTTTCCTTTGTTGTGCAAAAGCTTTGAAGTTTCATAAGGTCCCATTTGTTTATTTTTGTTTTTATTTCCATTTATCTAGGAGGTGGGTCAAAAAGGATCTTGCTGTAATTTATGCCACAGAGTGTTCTGCCTATGTTTTCCTCTAAGAGTTTGATAGTTTCTGGCCTTACATTTAGGTCTTTAATCCATTTTGAGCTTATTTTTGTGTATGGTGTTAGGGAGTGATCTAATCTCATACTTTTACAGGTACCTGTCCAGTTTTCCCAGCACCACTTATTGAAGAGGCTGTCCTTTCTCCACTGTACATTCCTGCTTCCTTTATCAAAGATAAGGTGACTATATGTGTGTGGGTTTTTCTCTGGGCTTTCTATCCTCTGCCATTGATCTATCTTTCTGTTTTTGTGCCAGTACCATACTTTCTTGATTACTGTAGCTTTGTAGTATAGTCTGAAGTCAGGGAGCCTGATTCCTCCAGCTCTGTTTTTCGTTCTCAAGATTGCTTTGGTTTTTCGGGGTCTCTTGTGTTTCCTTACAAATTGTGAAATTTTTTGTTCTAGTTCTGTGAAAAATGCCAGTGGTAGTTTGATAGTGATTGAACTGAATCTATACATTGCTTTTGGTAGTAGAGTCATTTTCACAATGTTGAATCTTCCAATCACAGAACATGGTATATCTCTCCATCTATTTTTATCATCTTTAATTTCTTTCATCAGTGCCTTATAATTTTCTGCATACAGATCTTTTGTCTCCTTAGGTAGGTTTATTCCTAGATATTCTATTCTTTTTGTCGCAAGGGTAAATGGGAGTGTTTTCTTGATTTTACTTTCAGATTTTTCATCATTAGTGTATAGGATTGCCAGAGATTTCTGTGCATTAATTTTGTATCCTGCTACTTTACCAAATTCATTGATTAGCTCTAGTAGTTTTCTGGTAGCATCTTTAGGATTCTCTATGTATAGTATCATGTCATCTGCAAACAGTGACAGCTTTACTTCTTCTTTTCTGATTTGGATTCCTTTTCTTCTCTGATTGCTCTGCCTAAAACTTCCAAAACTATGTTGAATAAGAGAGGTGAGAATGGGCAAACTTGTCTTGCTCCTGATCTTAGTGGAAACGCTTTCAGTGTTTCACCATTGCGGATGATGTTGGCTGTGGGCTTGTGATATATGGCCTTTATTATGTTGAGGAAAATTCTCTCTATGCCTACATTCTGCAGGGTTTTATCATAAATGGGTGTTGAATTTTGTAAAAAGCTTTCTCTGCATCTATTGAGATGATCATATGGTTTCTCTCCTTCAATTTCTTAATATGGTTTATCACATTGATAGATATGCATATATTGAAGAATCCTTACATTCCTGGAATAAACCCCACTTGATCATGGTGCATGATCCTTTTAATGTGTTGTTGGATTCTGTTTGCTAGTATTTTGTTGAGGATTTTTGCATCTATGTTCATCAGTGATATTGGCCTGTAGTTTTCATTCTTCGTGACATTCTTGTCTGGTTTTGGTTTCAAGGTGATGGTGGCCTTGTAGAGGATTTTGGGAGTGTTCCTCCCTCTGCTATATTTTGGAAGAGTTTGAGAGGGATAGGTGTTAACTCGTCTCTAAATGTTTGATAGAATTCACCTGTGAAGTCATCTGGTCCTGGGACTTTGTTTGTTGGAAGATTTTTAATCACAGTTTCAATTTCAGTGCTTGTGATTGGTCTGTTCATATTTTCTATTTCTTCCTGATTCGGTCTTTGCAGGTTGTGCATTTCTAAGAATTTGTCCATTTCTTCCATGTTGTCCATTCTATTGGCATAGAGTTGCTTGTAGTAATCTCTCATGATCATTTTATTTCTGTAGTGTCACTTGTTACTTCTCTTTTTTCATTTCTAATTCTATTGATTTGAGTCTTCTCCCTTTGTTTCTTCATGAATCTGGCTAATGGTTTATCTATTTTGTTTATCTTCTCAAAGAGCCAACTTTTAGTTTTATTGATGTTTGCTATTGTTTCTTTCATTTCTTTTTCATTTATTTCTGATCTGATTTTTATGATTTCTTTCCTTCTGCTAGCTTTGGGGTTTTTTTGTTCTTCTTTCTCTAATTGCTTTAGGTGCAAGGTCACGGTGTTTATTCGAGATGTTTCCTGCTTCTTAAGGTGGGCTTGTATTGCTATAAACTTCCCTCTTACAACTGCTTTTTCTGCATCCCATAGGATTTGAGTCATTGTGTCTCCATTGTCATTTGTTTCTAAGTATTTTTAAATTTCCTCTTTGATTTCTTCAGTGATCACTTCGTTATTAAGTAGTGTATTGTTTAGCCTCCATGTGTTTGTATTTTTTACAGATCTTTTCCTGTAATTGATATCTAGTCTCATGGCGTTTTGGTCATAGAAGACACTTGATACAATTTCAAATTTTTTTAATTTACCAAGGCTTGATTTCTGAACCAATATATGATCTCTCCTGGAGAATATTCCATGAGCAGTTGAGAAAAATATGTATTCTGTTGTTTATAGATGGAGTGTCCTATAAATATCAATTAAGTCCATCTTGTTTAATGTATCATTTAAAGCTTGTGTTTCCTTATTTATTTTCATTTTGGATGATCTGTCCACTGGTGAAAGTGGGGTGTTAAAGCCCCCTACTATATATGTGTTACTTTTGATTTCCCCTTTTATGGCTGTTAGTATTTGCCTCATGTACTGTGGTGCTCCTATGTTGGGTGCATAAATATTTACAATTGTTACATCTTCTTCTTGGATTTATCCCTTGATCATTATGTAGTGTCCTTCTTTGTCTCTTCTAATAGTCTTTATTTAAAAGTCTATTTGTCTGATATGAGAATTGCTACTCTATTTTTCTTTTGGTTTCCATTTGCATGGAATATCTTTGTCCATCCCCTTACTTTCAGTCTGTATATGTCTCTAGGTCTGAAGTGGGTCCCTTGTAGACAGCATATATAAGGGTCTTGTTTTTGTATCCATTCAGCCAACCTGTATCTTTTGGTGGGAGAATTTATTCCATTTACATTTAAGGTAATTATCGTTATGTATGTTCCTATTTCCATTTTCTTAATTGTTTTGGGTTTGTTATTTTAGGTCTTTTCCTTCTCTTGTGTTTCTTGCCTAGAGAAGTTCCTTTAGCATTGTTGTAAAGCTGGTTTGGTGGTGCTGAACTCTCTCAGCTTTTGATTGTCTGTAAAGGTTTTAATTTCTCCATCAAATCTGAATGAGATCCTTGCTGGTTAAAGTAATCTTGGTTGCAAGTTTTTCTCCTTCATTATTTTCAGTATGTCCCGCCACTCCCTTCTAGCTTGCAAAGTTTCTTCTGAGAGAACAGCTGTTAACCTTATGGGGATTCCCTTGTGTGTTATTTGTTGTTATTCCATTGCTGCTTTTAATATGCTTTCTTTTTATTTAATTTTTGACAGTGTGATTAATATGTGTCTTCGCATATTTCTCCTTGGATTTATCCTATATGGGACTCTGCGCTTCCTGGACTTGATTAACTGTTTCCTTTCCCATATTAGGGAACTTTTCAACTATAATCTCTTCAAATATTTTCTCAGTCCCTTTCTTTTTCTCTTCTTCTTCTGCAACCCCTATAATTCGAATGTTGGTGTGTTTAATGTTGTCCCAGAAGTCTCTGAGACTGTCCTCATTTCCTTTCATTCTTTTTACTTTATTCTGCTCTGCAGTAGTTATTTCCACTACTTTATCTTCCAGGTCACTTATCCGTTCTTCTGCATCAGTTATTGATCCCATCTAGTCTTCTTCATTTCATTTATTGTGTTTCTCATCATAGTTTGTTTCATCTTTAGTTCTTCTAGGTCTTTGTTAAATGTTTCTTGCATTTTTTCCATTCTATTTCCAAGGTTTTGGATCGTCTTTACTATCGTTATTCTGAATTATTTTTCATGTAGACTGCCTATTTCCTCTTCATTTTTTAGGTCTGGTGCATTTTTATCTTGCTCCTTCATCTGCTGTGTGTTTTTCTGTCTTCTCATTTTGCTTATCTTACTGTGTTTGTGGTCTCCTTTTTGCAGCCTGCAGGTTCGTAGTTCCCATTGTTTTTGATATCTGTCCCCAACGGCTAAGGTTGGTTCAGTGGGTTGTGTAGGCTTCCTGGTGGAGGGGACTAGTGCCTGTGTTGTGGTGGATGAGGCCTGATCTTGTCTCTCTTGTGGGCAGGTCCCCGTCTGGTGGTGTGTTTTGGGGTGTCTGTGGACTTATTATGATTTTAGGCAGCCTCTCTGCTAATGTGTGGGGTTGTGTTCCTGTTTTGCTAGTTGTTTAGCATAGGTTGTCCAGCACTGTAGCTTGCTGGTAATTGTGTGAAGCTGGGGGCTGGTGTTGAGATGGAGGTCTCTGGGAGATTTTTGCCATTTGATATTATGTGGAGCTGGGAGGTCTCTTGTTGACCAGTGTCCTGAAGTTGGCTCTCCCACCTCAGAAGCACAGCACTGACTCCTGGCTGCAGCACCAAGAGCCTTTCATCCACACGGCTCAGAATAAAAGGGAGAAAAAGTGAGAGGAAGAATTAGTAGAAGTAGGAAGAAAGAAAGAAAGAAAGAAGATACAGTAAAATTAAATATAATAAAGTTATTAAATTAAAATATAATTATTTAGAAAAAAAAGGGATGGATAGAACCTTAGGACAAATGGTGGAAGCAAAGCTATACAGACAAAATCTTACACAGAAGCATACACATACACCCTCACAAAAGGTGATAAAGGGGAAAAAAATCATAAATCTTGCTCTCAAAGTCTACCTCCTCAATTTTGGATGATTCATTGTCTAAAGGAGGGAAGGAAAGAAAGAAAGAAAGAAAGAAAGAAAGAAAGAAAGAAAGAAAGAAAGAAAGAAAGAAAGAAAGAAAGAAAGGAAGGAAGAAGGTAAAGTACAATAAAGTTATTAAAATTAGTTATTAAGAAAATAATTTAAAAAAAAAACAAAAAACATACAGATAGAGTGCTAGGAGAAATGGTGGAAGCAAAGCTATACAAACAAAATCTCCCACAGAAGCATACACATACACACTCAGAAAAAGAGGAAAAGGGGAAAAAATCATAAATCTTGCTCTCGAAGTCCACCTCCTCAATTTGGGATGATTCGTTGTCTATTCATGTATTCCACAGATGCAGGGTACATCAAGTTGATTGTGGAGCTTTAATCCGCTGCTTCTGAGGCTGCTGGGAGAGATTTCCCGTTCTCTTCTTTGTTCTCACAGCTCACAGGGGCTCAGCTTTGCATTTGGCCTCGCCTCTGCATGTAGGTTGCTGGAGGGCGTCTGTTTTTTGCTCAGACAGGACGGGGTTAAAGGAGCCACTGATTCAGGGGCTCTGGCTCCCTCAGGCCAGGGGGGAAGGGGCATGGAGTGTGGGGTAAGCCTGTGGCGGCAGAGGCCGGCATGACCGTTGCACCTGCCTGAGGCCCTCCCTGCGTTCTCCTGGGGAAGTTGTCCCTGGATCCCGGGAACCTGGCAGTGGCGGTCTGCACAGACTCCCCGGAAGAGGGGTGTGGATAGTAACTTGTGCTTGCACACAGGCTACTTGGTGGCGGCAACAGCAGCCTTAGCATCTCCCACCCGTCTCTTTGGTCCGTGCTTTTAGCCGCGGCTCGTGCCTATCTCTGGAGTCCATGCTTTTAGCCGCCACTCATGCCCGTCTCTGGGGTTCGCGCTTTTACCCGTGGCTCGTGTCCCACTCTGGGGTTCGTGTTTTTAGCCACAGCTTGCACCCGTCTCTGGAGTTCCTTTAATCAGCGCTCTTAAATCCCTCTCCTCATGCACCAGGAAACAAAGAGGGAAGAGAAAGTCTCTTGTCTTTTGCCTCTTCAGCAGCTCCAGACCTTTTCCCGGACTCCCTCCTGGCTAACCGTGGTGCACTAACCCCTTCAGGCTGTGTTCATGCAGCCAACCCCAGTCCTCTCCGTGCGCTGGGACCAAAGCCTGAGCCTCAGCTCACAGCCCCGCCCACCCCGGCAGGTGAGCAGACAAGCCTCTTGGGCTGGTGAGTGCCGGTCAGCACTGATCCTCTGTGTGGGAATCTCCCTGCTTTGCCCTCTGCACCCCTGTTGCTGTGTTCTCCTCCGTGGCTCTGAAGCTCCCCCATCCACCTCTCACAGTCTCCACCTGCAAAGGGGCTTCCTAGTGTGTGGAAACATTTCCTCCTTCACAGCTCCCTCCCACTGGTTCAGGTCCCGTCCCTATTCTTTTGTCTGTTTTTTTCTTTTGCCCTACCCAGGTGCGTGGGGAGTTTCTTGCCTTTTGGGAGGTCTGAGGTCTTCTGCCAGCATTCAGTAGGTGTTCTGTAGGAGTTGCTCCACGTGTAGATGTATTTATTGTGTATCTGTGGGGAGGAAGGTGATCTTCACGTCTTACTCTTCCGCCATCTTCCCCTCCCAGCCTGTTAAGACAATCTTAACAAGCTAGATATAAATAGAAAGTAACATCCTTTAACTGATAAAGAAAGTGCATCAAAAATCATGGGGATTCTCATATTAATGGTGAAAATATAAGCAATTACTATTAATTGTATTAAGATTCCTTCTCTCACCACTTCTATTTAACATTGTATTAGAGAAAATAATTGATAGGTATTAGGATTAAAAGGGAGAAGTAAAAATTGTTCACAAAAAATATGTTTGTTTATAAGTATTCTAACAAAATCTACAGATGCATTATTTTAAGAATTAAATAATTGAATCCAGCAAGGAAGGTGGATACAGGATCAATAAAGTCAAATAAAATCAATGAAAACCAACAAAATTTCTATACTTAATCTATAGACATATAAAGCATATAACATTAAAAAGATCTCATTCACAATAGAAACATAAAAACAGCAGTATGGGAGATAAACAATAATCAAAACAGGCAAAAATATGTGACATTTGAGCAAAGACTTGAAAAAGGTGACATAAGTAGTCAATGAGAAGAGCATCCCAGACAGAGGGAAGACCGTGTGATGGTCCCAATGTGAGAGAATGACTGACTTGTCTGAGAAACAGCAAAACGGTCAGTGCATGGCTTGAAATTGCTGACATGTGCAGTAAAACACATGATAGGATATTCATTTAAGTGAAATTGGGAATAACACAAATATCCATAATTAGTAGAGTAGATAAGTTGTGGTATATTCATTCATAAAATGGAATATTATATAGCAATGAGAATGATGTTAGTTCTACATTTGTCATAGATACCCCAATATAAAATGTTGAATAAAATACCAAGTTATAAAATATATCTGTGTATTAGCACATATCAATTGTTTATGGATATAGGTATATTGTTTATGAATATATGTTTATATAGAAAAATATAAAAACATGGACAAGAAGAACACACCACCATAAGTTTAGTGGTTACTTCTGAAGGAAGTGATTGGGAATCAATGAGTAGCACAAAAGGGTCTTACTCCACCTGTAATTATTTATTTATTTTTAAATAGACCTGCAGCAAAAATAGTAAAACATTATTTATTAAATCTGGTGGTGTGTACTTGGACACTTGATACATTAATATTCAATTTATGTGTTTCTGATACATTTTATGATTTTTTTAAAATATAATTAATCTAAAAGTTTTCTCTGTTAGAAGTATGACTCCTCCTCCTAGGCATCCTGGTTTCTACCAATTATATCCTATCTATATTTTTTCATGTCTATTTTACTATACTCTAGGTCTTTAAGAAGGTAGGTAACATTTACTTCATTATTGCAGTCACCAAAATGCCTAGTATAGTGCCTTGAACAGAATAAATATTAGATAAGCCCAAAAGAATTATTAAAATCCATTCAATTAATATACTTCTGGAAGTCACTGGTGATTTTCCCCTTGTTTGTTACTGGGATGATTGATTTACAGGTCCAGAATGGAAGAAAAGTATGAGAGATTGACTGTTTATAACTGTAAAATTAAGCTTTAGTTAAAACACAACAAAACAGACAAACAGAAAAACCTCAGTTGACAATATCACCTAAGTGTAGTGAAGAATATATAACATGGGATGGATGACACCTGGACTTAATAATATACAGAAGCATGTGTATTGGCTTACAAACAAGGGCTCACTACTGCAGAATGGACAAATGGATAAATCAGTCCTTCTAGGTTAGCACTTATAAGAGGCAATGAGGCAGTAAGCTAAAATGAATGAAAATGTTGCTGGGAGATGGATAATTTACTTAACGTGCTAGTAATTTTTTATTGAAGTATAATTCACATAAAGTATTAAGTTAGTTTCAAGAGTATAACATAGTGACTTGATGTCTATATACATTACAAAATGATCACCACAGTAAGGCTAATTGTGATCTGTCACCAAACAAAGTTAATACAGTATTATTGACTATGTTCCCCATGGTGTACATTACCTCCACATGAACTACTCACATTATTACTGGAAACTTGCTCTGATCCCTTACATTCTTCTGGCTCACCACCCCCCCACCATCATCCCCTCTGGTGATCACTAGTCTATTCTCTGTATCTATGAGATTGGTTTTATTTTGTTTTGTTTATTCATTTGTGTCTGTTTTATAGATTCCACATATAAGTGAAATCATACAATATTTGTATTTCTCTGACTGACTTATTTCACTTAGGATGATACCCTCAAGGTACATCCATATTTCTGCAAATGGCAAGATTTCTTTCTTTTTATGGCTGAATAATATTCTCATATATATGTGTGTGTATTCATAAATATACATATATATACACACACACATATATGTGTGCGTATATACATATATCTCACATTTTCTTTATCCATTCATCTATCAGTGGGCACTTAGGATGTTTCATATTTTGACAAATGTAAATAATCTTTTTGAATTAGTGTTTTCATTTTTTTCACATAAATACCCCAAGGTGGAATTACTGTATCAAATAAGTAATTCTAGGATATTCCTATTTTTAATTTTTTGAGGAATCTCCATGCTGTTTTCCATACTGGCTACAACAGTTTACTGTCCCACCAACCGTATATGAGGGTTCACTTCTCTCCACACCCTGACAACTCTTGCTACACTTTATATTTTTGATGATAGCCATTCTGATAAGCGTGTGGTGATACCTCATTGTTGTTCTGATTTTCATCTCCCTGATGATTAGTGATGTTGACCATCTTTTTGTGTGCCTAATTGTCACTTGTATGTCTTTGGAAAAATGCCTATTTGGGACCTCTCCCCATTTTTTTTAATCAGGATGTTTGTTTTTTAGATTATTGAGATATATTAATTATTTTTATATTGTGGATATTAAGCCCTTACCAGGTATATGATTTGCAAATATCTTCTCCCATTCAGTAGGTTTCCTTTTCATTTTGTTGATGGTTTCCTTGGCTGTGCACAAACTTTTCAATTTGGTGTAGTCTCATTTGTTTACTTTTGCTTTTATTGTCCTTGGAGTCAGATTTAAAAAAAAAAATCTCTCTAAGACTGATGTAAAAGGGATTACTGCCTATGTTTTCTTCTAGAAGTTCTATGACTTCAGATTTTTATATTCAGATCTTTAATTCATTTAGAGTTAATTTTTGCATGTGGTGTATGTAGTGGTCCAGTTTAATTCTTTTGCATGTAGCTGTCCAGTTTTCCCAATACCATTTTTAATTAATTTTTATTGGACTATAGTTGCTTTGCAATGTTGTGTAAGTTTCTACTATAGTGAAAAGTGAATCAGATCTACGTATACATATAGCCCCTCCTTTTTGATTTCCTTCCCATTTAAGTCACCACAGAGCACTGAGTAGATTTCCCTGTGCAATACAGTAGGTTCTCACTAGTCATCTACTTGATACATAGTATCAATAGTGTATATATATCAATACCAATCTCCCAATTCATCCCACCCCCCCTTTCCCCCTTGATATCCATACAGTTGCTCTCTACATCTGTCTCTGTTTCTGCTTTGCAAATAAGATGATTGACATAATTTTTCTAGATTCCAAACATATGTATTAATATACAGTATTTGTTTTTCCCTTTCTGACTTACTTCACTCTGTATGATAGTCTGTAGGTCCATCCATGTCTCTACAAATGACCCAGTTTGATTCCTTTTTATGGCTGAGTAATATTCCATTGTATATATGTACCATATCTTCTTTATCCATTCCTTTGTTGATGGACATTTAGGTTGTTCCATATCCTGGCTCTTGTAAATAGTGCTGCAATGAACATTGAAGTGTATGTGTCTTTTTGAATTATGTTTTTCTCTGGTATATGCCAAGTATTGGCATATGGTAGTTCTATCTTTAGATTTTTAGGGACCCTCCATAATGTTCTCCACAGTGGTTCTATCAATTTACATTCCCACCAACAGTGTAAGAGGGTTCCCTTTTCTCCACACCCTCTCTGGCCTTTATTCTTTGCAGACATTTTTGATGATGGCCATTCTGACTGGTGTGAGGTGATATCTCATTGTAGTTTTAATTTGCATTTCTCTAATAATTAGTGATGTTGAGCATATTTTCATATGCCTCTTGGCCACCTGTAGGTCTTCTTTGGAGAAATTTCTCTTTAGGACTTCCACCCATTTTTTGATCGGATTGTTTGTTTTTTTTGATATTGAGTTGCATGAGCTGTTTTGTATATGTTGAGTATTTTCTGCTGTTGGTCACTTCAATCGGAAATATTTTCTCCCATTCTGAGGGTTGTCTTTTTGTCTTGTTTATGATTTCCTTAGCTGTGTAAAAGCTTTTAAATTTAATTAGGTCCCATTTGTTTATTTTTGTCTTTATTTTCATTACTCTAGGGGGTCAAAAAAGATCTTGCTGCGATTTATGTCAAAGAGTGTTCTGCTGATGTTTTCCTCCAAGAGATTTATAGTGTCCGGCTTTACATTTAGGACTATAATCCATTTTGAGTTTATTTTTGTGTATGGCATTAGGGAGTGTTCTAATTTCATTCTTTTACATGTAGCTGTCCAGTTTTCCAAGCACCACTTATTGAAGACACTGTCTTTTCTCCATTGTATATGCTTGCCTTGTTTGTCATAGATTAGGTGGCCATAGGTGTGTGGGTTTATCTCTGGGATATCTATCCTATTCCATTGATTTATATTTCTGTTTTAGTGCCGGTACCATACTGTCTTGATTATTGTAGCTTTGTAGTATAGTCTGAAAGCAGGGAGCCTGATTCCTCCAGCTCCGTTTTTCTTTTTCAAGATTAACTTTGCTATTCGGGTTTTTTTTTTGCATTTCCCTACAGTTTGTAAAATATTTTGTTCTAGTTCTGTGAAAAATGCCATTGGTAATTTGATAGGGATTGCTTTAAATCTGTAGATTGCTTTGGGTAGTATGGTCATTTTCACAATATTGATTCTTACAATCCAAGAACATGGTATATCTATGCATTTGTTTGTGTCATCTTTTATTTCTTTCATCAGTGTCATATATTTTCCTGCATACAGGTATTTTTCCTCCTAAGGTACGTTTATTCCTAGGTATTTTATTCTTTGTGCTGCAATGGTAAATGGGATTGTTTCCTTAATTTCTCTTTCTGATCTTTTGTCATTAGTGTATAGGAATGCAAGTGATTTCTGTGTATTAATTTTTTTTATCCTGCAACTTTACCAAATTCATTGATGAGCTCTAGTAGTTTTCTGTTAGCATCTTTAGGATTTTCTATGAATAGTATCAAGTCATCTGAAAATAGTGACAGTTTTACTTCTTTTCCAATTTGGATTCCTTTTATTTCTCTTTCTTCTCTGATTGACATATCTTGGACTTCCAAAACTATGTTGAATAATAGTGGTGAGAGTGGGCACCCTTGTCTTGTTCCTGATCTTAGAGGAAATGCTTTCAGTTTTTCAGCATTAAGAATGATGTTTTCTGTGGGTTTATAATATATGGCCTTTATTATATTAAGGTATTTTCCCTCTATGCCCACTTTATGGAGATATTTTATTATAAATGTGTGTTGAATTTTGTCAAAAATTTTGCATTTGTACTCTCCTCATCTTATGATTATTGGTTTAGATATTGTACTTGTTTGTGGATGGTTTCCTACTTTTACTGTATGTTTGCCTTTATGTGTGATTTTTCCCACTTCATCATTTTCTTGTTTCTAGTTGTGGGCTTTTACTTTCTGCCTAGAGAAGCTCCTTTAGCATTTGTTGTAAAGCTGGTTTGGTAGTGCTGAATTCTTTTTGCTTTTGCTTCTCTGTAAAGATTTTGATTTCTCCATCAAATCTGAATTAGAGTCTTGCTGGATAGAGTACTCTTCATTGTATGTTTTTCCATTTCATCACTTTGAATGTATCCTGCCACTCCTTTCTGGCCTGCAGTTTCTGCTGAAAAATCAGCTGATAACTTTATGGGGTTTCCCTTATGTTTTATATATTGCTTTTTCTCTCATTGCTTTTAATATTTTCTCTTTATCTTTAATTTTTGGCGATTTGCAATTTGATTACTATGTGTCTCAGCATGTTCCTTCTTGGGTTGAGCCTGTATGTTACTCTCTGCAGTTCCTGGACTTGGGTGAGTGCTTCCTTTCTCATGTTAGAGAAAATTTTGGCTATTATCTCTTCAAATAATTCTCCTGCTCTTTGTCTCTCTCTTCTCCTTCTGGGACCCCTGTAATGTGAATCTTGTTGCATTTGACATTGTCACAGAGGTCCCTTAAACTGTCCTCCTTTTGTTTCATTCTTTTTTTCGTTATTCTGTTCTGAGGCAGTGATTTCCATTATTCTATAGTCCAACTCACTTATCTGTCCTTCTGACTCAGTTATTCTGCTATTGATTCCTTCTAGCATATTTTTCAGTTCAGTTATTGTGTTGTTCATCACTGGCTGTTTGTTCTTTAGTTCTTCTAGGTCCTTGTTAAACATTTCTTGTATCTTCTTGATCCGTGCCTCCATTCTATTTCCATCAACTTGGATCTTCTTTACTCTCATTACTCTGAGTTATTTTTCAGGTAGACTGCCTATTTCATCTTCATTTATTTGTTCCTGGGGGTTTTTATCTTGATCCTTTTTCTGCAACATATTTCTCTGTCATCTCATTTCGTCTAACTTACTGTGGTCACGTTATCCTTTCTCCAGGCTACAGGACTGTAGTTCCTCTTGCTCCTGTTGCCTGCTCCATGGTGGGTGAATTTTGTGCAGGAGGTTGTGTAGGCTTCTTGGTGGAAAAGACTGATGCCTATGCTCTGGTTGTTGGAGCTGAGTCTTTTCCCTCTGATAGGCAAGGCCACATCAGTTGGTGTTATTTGGGGTGTACAACTTTAAGCAACCTGTCTGCTGATGTTTGGGGCTGTGTTCTTGTCTTGCTGGTTGTTTGGCATATGGTGTCCATCACTGGAACATCCAGGCAGTTGGGTCGAGCTGGGTCTTGGAGTTGAGATGGATATCTCCAGGAGAGCACATGGCAATTAATATTCCCTGGGCTTAGGAATTCTCTGGTCATCCAGCAGTCTGGACTTGGTTCTCCCACCCAGGAGGGCCAGGCCTGACTCTTGGCTGCAGAACCAAGAGCCTGCAAGCCATGCTGCATGGCTAGAGAATAAAGAAAGAAAAGAAAACAAAGGAAAAGAAAACAAGCAAACAAAACCCAGGACAAATAGCAAAGCCAAAAACAAACAGCAAAAACACACACACAAAATAAAGAAAAGAAGAAACTAAACAATAACAGACACACCAAATCCAAGACAAGTGATAAGAACAAAACCAAACTAACAGAAAAAAAGAAGCAGACAAAAAAAGAGAGAACAAACAAAAGAATTCAAAAATGAGAACAATCAATAAGGACTAAACTAACAAAAACAAAAAAAAAGATAAAGAAAACAAAAACAGAAAGCAAAAAAGCAAAGAAAACATAAAATAAAAACATAAAACAATAAAATACTAAAAAAAATGAAAAAATAAATGGGACAAAGAACAAAAACAAGAAAAAAAACACCAAGCTACAAAAAAGTAAAGTAAAAATAAAAGTATATATACATTAAAAAAAGAGTGAAAATTTTAAAAAGATAAAAAAGTAATAAAAACAACAACACCAAAACTGAACAAAATGAAACAAGAAAAGAATAATTGTAATAATAATATTTTCCTGGGGTCTCCTCTGTCAGTGTCTTTGCTCTCACAGTGAGCTGCAGTCAACCCTTACCTCCCTAGGAGGCCCTCAGTCCCTGTAAGTAGGTCTCTGGACCTGCTGTGGGCACTGTGGGGCCAGCTCAGACTCTGACTTGGCCCAACTCGCATGTGTACTTGCCCCTAAAATTTACTGCTTCTAAGGCTAGGCTGCTATCAATTGTGGGAACACTCATTGTCTGTTAGGTATTCCACAGACACTGGATTTACCACGCTGATCACAGGGATTTAATCTGCAACTTGTGTAGCTGCATGGAAAGATTTCCATTCCTCTTCCTTTTTTGTGCTGCCTCTGGGGCTCAGCTTTCGTTTTGGGCCCACCTCTGTGTGTGTGTCACCCTCAGGCATCTGTTCCCAACACCATTTATTGAAAAAAATGTTGTTTCCATATTGTATATTCTTGCCTCCTTTGTCATAGATTAATTGACCCTCGATATGTGGGTTTACTTCTGGGCTCTCTATTCTGTTCCATTGATCTATATGTCTTTTTTCATGTTAGTACTGTACTGTTTTGATTTCTATAGGTTTGTAGGGTAGTTTGAAATCAGAGCGTGTGATCCTTCCAGCTTGTTCTTCTTTCTCAAGATTGCTCTGACTATTGGGGTCTTCTGTGGATCCATACAAATTTTAGGATTATTTATTCTAATTCTGTGAAAAATGCCCTTCGTAATTTGAATCTATTGATTTCTTTGGGTAGTAAGGATATTTTAACACTTTTAATTCTTCCAATCCATGAGAAATGTATAACTTCCTTTTACTTGTATCTTCAGTTTCTTTCAACAATGTCTTCTAGTGTTCAGAATACAGGTCTTTCACCTCCTTGGTTAAATTTATTCCCAGGTATTTTATTATTTTTGATGCTATTGTAAATAAGATTATTTTCTTAATTTCTATTTGGAATATTCTTTCCATCTTCATTTGTTTTAAGGTATTTTTTGACTTCCCCTTTGATTTCTTCATTAACACACTGGTTTTTTAGTAGCATGTGTGGATATGTCCACTTTTATTTTTGTACTTCATTTCTTGTTTCATACCATTTTCATTAAAAATATGCTTAATATGATTTCAATCTTCTTAAATTTATTGAGACTTTTTTGTCTCCTAACATGCCATCTATCCTGGAGAATGTTCCATGTACAGTTGAAAAGAATGTGTATTCTGCTCATGTTCTGTATATATCTTTTAAATGTATCTGAGCTAATGTGTCAAATAAGGCCACTGTTCCCTTAATGATTTTCTTTCTAAATGATTTATCCATTTATATAAGTGGGGTGTTAAAGTCCCCTATTATTTTTTATTACTGTCAGTATCTCCCTGTATGTCTGTTAGTGTTTGCTTTGTCTATTTCAGTGCTCTTATTTTGGGTACATAAATATTTAGCAATATTATATGTTCTTGTTTGACTGACCACTTTATCATTATATAATGAAATTCTTTGTCTTTGTTATAGTCTTTGATTTAAAATCTGCTTTGTCTGATATGAGTATTACTACCTCAGCTTTCTTTATGTTTCCATTTGCATGTAGTATCTTTTTTCCATCTCTCTACCTTCAGTCTGTGTATGTTTAGATCTGAAATAAGTCTCATGTAGGCAGCATATTAGTATATCTTGTTTTTTTATTCATTTAGTCACTCTATGTCTTTTGATAATTTAGTCCATTTACATTAAAGTAATTATTGATAGGTATGTACTTATTGTCATGTTGTTCACTGTTTTCTGGATGTTTTTGTAGGTCCTTTCTGTCCTCTTCTTTTCTCTTTCTCTTTTCCCTTGTTTGATAATTTTTTCAGTGTTATATTTAGATTCTTTTTGCATTATCTTTCGTGTATCTACTCTAGGTTTTTGCTATGTAGTTACCATGAGGTTCACATGTAATATTCTATATTTATAGCAGTCTATTTCAAGTTGGTAGGAACTAAAATTTAAGTACATTCTTAAAACTCTACATTTTTACTCCCTTCCTCCACCTTTTATTGATGTCATATTTTACATATTTTTAAACTTTTGTGTATCCCTTACTAATTATTTTATTTATAGTTAATTTTACTAGTTTTGTCTGTTAACCTTCATACTAGCTTTATGAGTGGTTGATCCACTGCCTTTACTATATATTTGCCATTACTCATGACTTTTCTTATTTATATACTCTCTTATTTCTAGTTATGGCCTTTACTTTTCAGCTTAAACAATTCCATTTGGTCTTTACCAACCTCATCTATGGTAGATAGACCCTTCTTCAGAGCCCAACTTATTTTCATCTATCAACCTGCAACTCTTACTGAACATTTACAAATGGACATACATTTGTAAAAAAATAACATGTGGGCTTCCCTGGTGGCACAGTGGTTGAGAGTCTGCCTGCCGATGCAGGGGACATGGGTTCGTGTCCCGGTCCGGGAAGATCCCATGTGCCGCGGAGCAGCTGGGCCCATGAGCCATGGTCGTTGGGACTGCGCATCTGGAGCCTGTGCTCTGCAACAGGAGAGGCCACAACAGTGAGAGGCCCATGTACCGCAAAAAAATAAAAAATAAAAATAACATGTAAGGTATGGCCTCTGCCCTCAAGCAGTTTCTAATATGTACTCCAAATGGTTTGACATGGCCCTGGACACCCCACTAGATCACACACTTTTAATAATAGCTCCATACTGTGGTCTTTCCCAATTGTTCACCCTCTTACTTATGAATTAACTCCTGAGATATTTCTCTCTCTCCCTCCCACCCTCCCTCCCTCCCTCTCTCTCTCATAGAAAAATGGTGATTGATTCAATGAGAGAGTTAAGTCATAATGAAAATATTATTCTTACTAAAATAGTTTAAATTGTTTCATCTCAATAGATTATCTTTAAGAACTTAGCTCAGATTTAAGAATATCAATATTTTCAATTAGTGTTCAATTGTATTTTGTGGTATTTTTCCAGGTAATAATCATCTACAACATACATATAAATGATTTACATACAGAAAAATGCATACTTATCCCCTAAGCATGGCCCCTGTTTTTGAATTAAAAGTACAGTAAACATAAACAGAATAATAAAAAGTACACTCCCTTTTCTCTAATTTTATTAAATTGTATTTTAGACTTAAAATAATTACCTGCAACAGTTTAAATGACAAAAATATTTATTTAAATTAACTTTATATATGACAAAAAAGGCAAAGAGAACTAGAGTAAACCCAGCCCCAAATTTCTTAACTTTCATGAAGTTAATTTACCTTCATATAATGTAATATTCATTATTTATTTACAATTCCCATTTAGTGACAAAAATTTAAGATGAAGTAATAGAAAAAAAAAGAAGTCCATTTAACCTTTTTTTTGTAAGGAGTCCTTTAGCTGTTGCTATCTCCTTCAATTATGAATAACTTTGCAGTGTAGAGTATTCTTGGTTGAGATTTTGTGTTCCCTTTAGCACCTTGATATATCATTCCACACCCTTCTGGCCCAAAAAATTTCTTCTGAAAAAATAGCTGATAGTCTTATGGGGGTTCCCTTGTATATAACTAGTCAGTTTACTCTTACTGCTTTTAAGATTCTCTATATTTATCTTTTGACATTTTAACTATAATATGTTTTAGGTGGATCTCTTGTATTCTTCAGTTCTCTGAGCTCTATTTGAAATTTTCTTATACTTCCTATTTCTTTGTTGAAATTTTCATTGTGTTCATTCATTCTTCTCCCAAGTTCAGTGACCCTGTTTATGATCATTACCTTGATATCTTTATCATGTACATTACTTATCTCCATTTAATGAAGGTTTTTTCCCCCTGTAGTTTTATCTTGTTCCTTCATTTGGAACATGTTCCTTTGATTCTTCATCTTGCTTGACTCTCTGTGTTTGTTTCTATGTATTATGCAAAACAATTTTCTCTCTCTGTCTTAAAGGAATGGCCCTGTATAGGAGATAAACCTTATTGTGTAACCTTGCCCTAGTTCTTTTTTGTCTCTCAGATTGTCTCTCCACTTATTTCAGCCCCATGGGTTCCAGAAACACATTTTCCTTTCTTGACCTAAGCATGGCACTCAAGGGGACTCTCTTGTGTGTGTTATATGCAACTATTGCCTCTGGTGGGTGAGGTCATGTGAGCAGTGCACGGGAGTGAAGCTTCTCACTCTCCATGTCTGTTGGTGTCATGCAAGTGTTGTGGGACTGGAATGCAGGGCTGCTTGCCCTCTGTGACTGTTGGCGTAATATGTGAGCAATGTAAGGCCAGAGGGGGTGCTTACCCTCCTCATCTGTCAGTATCCCACAGGAGTGACACGGGGCCGGTGGGTAAAATATTAATAATTTTTAATTGTAATGAAAGTCATATGTCACCTGCACAAAGAAAGTGTGTGTCTTTCTCTGTGAAGTTTTAGATTTGATTTTAACAACCTAGAATGTTATTAGCTAGATAATAAACTTAGTGTGAGGTTTATCTTCATTTCAAATCATTGCTTTAACAAAAATATAAATGGCATTTCAAGATATGTAACATTTGATCTTTAGAAAGAGATCTTGGCTTGAAATCCTAAATTTGCTTCTCAAGTACTGAAACTTAAAAAAATGCAAGTGGTGTCTGTATAAAGAAAACTCAGCTCTCATTTATATGTGAGTGAATGCATCCATAATAGCATGTATATACATGGGATTGGATTCTTAATGCAATCAATATTTCTGTGGGAACCTCTCATGGTCTCAATATACTGTCAAATTTTCAGTTCTCCAAGTGAAAATTTTATTGCAATTATATGTGTATTGTATAAATAGTATAAATGTATATGCAATATACATATAGAATTTCACATATATTGTATATGTGATAGTAGATCCAATGAAATGTTAATATGTTGGCTTTAGTTTGATGTCTCAAACACTAAAATAGTGTCTTATCTAAATTCATTTAGTATAAACATTCTACCAATAAGAATAAAGGCAATCTAAGTTATCTGTGTGCACTAGGCATAGTTTTAAGAAGTCAGTAAGATTGAAATATTTGAGTCAAATATTCTGAATGATTGGTAAATTTCTAGAAATACTGAACTGGCACTATGCTGAAGAAACTACATTATTTAGTCCAGAATCAATCAGCTTTTCTCCTGAGGTAATGTTAAGTTGGAACATGGAGACACTGAGTCATTGGAGATCGATTTTACTTATGAGGAAATGAAAACTCAGAGATATTAAGTAACTTACCAAAAGACACACAGGTAGTAAGAGTGAAACCAAAAGAGGTTGAAGAAACCATCATTTCCAGGAATAAATTCTATATGGGGATGTTTAGAAATTCTCTCCTGCAGGATATGGAAGCAGATGTATATAAACTTGACATGGCTAACTCAGAGTTGCACTGTCTTCCTGGATTATATGTATATATGAGGCATAGTGGACAGTTTGTCACTATGTAGAAAACAAATGATGAAATCAACCTGGAAATTTACCCTTTAGAAATATATATATTCTAGACAGAAAATTTATGATCTTGAAATGTTAGGTGACTATTTTCATTTATTTCTTCATTCAAGTTTTGACTTTTGAAGAGTGAAATGAATTTTATGTTCAGAGTCAGGTTTGTAAATTGTATCCAAGATTAAGTTATCTTTTTGTGTCCCTTAATATGGACACTTGTCAAGATAGTTCATATATGAAAAAAAAAACATATGTTTGACAGGACACCTGCTAACTTGACAAAAGGGATTTCAAAATGAAGTTTATGCGTTAAGGAGATAGTGTTGATAAAAGGTGAAAAATCACTTAATCCCTTTATATACACAAATAATTTTCCCAATATTGTCCTAATGTTTTATGTGTCTTATTTTTTTTTCTAAAACAATGTTTATGGTTGATAAACGAAATCAATTGCTGTGTTTTCATGTTTGACCTCAGCCTATTTTTGGTATTTGTTGTCAATCATTTGCTCTTTTTTTTTCAGTAATGTTATTTGGATTACATTAGTTCCTTTGGGATAATACATTTACTCTCAGCACAAATCTTAGTTCTGAGATATTATAAAACCACCATAAGTCTACACACTCTACTCACATTGTCTTCCTTACTGGATAATCTAAAACAGTGAATGAGCCAGAAAACATTTATACTAATCTTTAGAAGTTGATTATGTTATTCTACTTGAAGGTAGATATGTTTGATATTCTAGGAATCCACACAAATTAAAGTAAAATAATGGGAAACCAACATTTGCTATACCACACAATGTGTCATTTCACCCCATCTTTACCCTGTGTTAAATTTCCCTACATTCTCCTTCTTAAATAGCAGTAATTAGAAGTGGTTGAATAAAATAACTTGTTTGTTATTATTTCTCAGTAATCACATTGCTAATTAACAAATATATGGCAGTGTCTTTAATATGTTTTGGAAGCAGTAGCCCATGTATATAATTTACTTAAACAACAAACAATTGCTTTTCTGTTTTTGTTTTTTTTTTGGTTTTGTGGTATGCAGGCCTCTCACTGCTGTGGCCTCTCTTGTTGCAAAGCACAGGCTCCAGACATGCAGGCACAGCAGCCATGGCTCATGGGTCCAGCCACTCCATGACATGTGGGATCCTCCCAGACCGGGGCACAAACCCATGTCCCCTGCATCGGCAGGCAGACTCTCAACCACTGCACCACCAGGGAAGCCCCAAATAATTGTTTTTTAATCCAAAATTCAAATTTAACTGGGCATTCTGTATTTTATCTGACAATTCTATGTTAATTAGCTTGCTATCTCTTGCCACTAAGGGTTTTTAAAAGGTATTACATGACACTTGGTATCAGTCTTTGCAGAGTTTTTGTTTTACTGAGATTTCTTCTTTTGACCATTTATTTGTAATGATAATGATCCCTTATATTTAAATAATGTTTAATAGTTTTAGAAAGTTATTCGACATTTATTATTTCATTTGATCCTCACAAACCCTCTGACACTAGTGGGGATATGCACTTTATAAATGATGAAGCTGAGTGTGTAGAAGGTCCCTGAATTGCCTGGGGTCATATATTCTGTTAGTAGCAGAGAACAGATTAATATCCAGGTTTGGGGAGCTCTCCAGAACACACTTTATAGAAGGTGTTACAGTGTTCCCTAACTATTTAAAATCAAAAGCATAAACAATACAAAACCAAACCTTTTATCTGAACCATTTTCAGATATCCTAAAGTGCGTAATACACCCTACGTCTTTTCCCTATACAAATTGAAATATTTTCCCTTTTCTTTTCAACTTTTCCAAAAGAGCAGAACTATTTATCAATTCAAACAAGGTCATAGAATTATAAATGAATCTTTCCCACATTACTTTCTTATAGAAGAAAATAATTGTCACATGTGATGATGATCTCTAAAGGAGGTGAAAGAATGAATAAAGGTTAAAGTTAGTTCTCATAAATATGTAATATGAAAGTTTCAGAGTCTACAACAAAAGCATTCATTTAGTCAATAGATATTTATATATTAAACAAGTATTTGTTGATAACTCTGTATAAGAATCATATGCCTTTCAGGTAAAAATCAGTATAAGACACAGATTTTATAGGCTCTGTAAAATAAAATGGAATAAAAAGGAAAGGAGAGCAAGTTAAGCACAGTCCTTGCTTTCATGGATATTACTTTTTACAGTCATAGAGTGTGGAAAATAAGTGTACACATTTTAAAAAGTTAGAGTCCTGCCAACAGTTATAGGCTTTGTTTGACTTAAAAATTGTGAGGTAGGCAGAGAGGAAGGAAAGAGAAGTGCAGTATGAGTAACAGTGCTGAGATGGGAATGGACTATCCTTATTCAGGTGACCTTTGAATGTCAAGCTAAGAGAATTAGATTTTATCTTGTAAGTATTTGAATAGGGCACCACATGTTGAAAACCATGTTTTAGAAAGATCATTATGTTAGCTACATAAAGTCTGTATGTAGAGCACACCACTGCTCTAATGCACACTGACTGAAGAAGTTTCGGTTTCATTTGCTGTTATGTTTTCTGTGCACTTGTATCAAACTCAAAGACTGAAACTAAAAAGAAAAAAGAAAAGAACTGAGCAGTTCACAAAAATAAACTCAAAATGGATTTAAGACCTAAATGTAAGGCCACATACTATAAAACTCTTAGAGGAAAACATAGGCAGAACACTCTGATATAAATTGCAGCAAGATCTTTTTTGACCCACCTCCTAGAGTAATGAGACTAAAAACAAAATAAACAAATGGGACCTAATAGAATGTAAAAGCTTTTGTACAGCAAAGAAGACCATATACAAGATGAAAAGACAACCCTCAGAATGGGAGAAAATATTTAAAAATGAAGTAATTGACAAAGTATTAAAAATTTACAAACAGCTCATGCAGCTCAATATCAAAAAAACAAACAACCCAGTCAAATATGAGCAGAAGACCTAAACAGACATTTCTCAAAAGAAGACATACAGATGGCCAACAAATACATGAGAAAATGCTCAACATCACTAATTATTAGAGAAATGCAAATCAAAACTACAATGAGATTTCACCTCACATCTCACTCTGGTCAAAATGGCCATCACCACAAAATATAGAAACAATATATGCTGGAGAGGGTGTGGAGCAAAGGGAATCCTCTTGCACTGTTGGTGGGAATGGAAATTTACACAGCAAATGTGGAGAATAGTATGGAGTTTCCTTTAAAAACGAAAAATAGAACTACCATGTCACCCAGCAATCCCACTGTTGGGCATATACCCAGAGAAAACCATAATTCAAAAAAAACATGTACCCTAATATTCATTGCAGTGTTATTTATAATAGACAGGACATGGAAACAATATAAATGTCCATCAACAGAGGAATGGATGAACAGGCTGTGGTATATATTTACAATGGAATATTAGCCATAAAAAGGAACAAAATTTGGTCATTTGTAGAGATGTGGATATACCTAGAGACTGTCATACATGCGAAGTAAGCCAGAAACAGAAAAAAAATATTGTATATTAATGTATATATGTGGAATCAGAAAAAAATTGGTATATACTATCTTATTTAAAAATCAGAAAGAAAGACACAGATGTAGAGAATATATGTATGGATACCAAGAGGGAAAGAGAGTGGGTGGGATGAATTGGGTGATTGTGATTGCTATATACACACTACTGATACCATGTATAAAATTGATAACGAATGAGAACCTACTGTATAGTACAGGGAACTCTTGTCAGTGCTCTGTGATGACCTAAATGGGAAGGAAATTCAAAAAAGAGGGGATATATGTATACGTATAACCCATTCACTTTGCTGTGCAGTAGAAAGTAACATAACATTGTAAAGCAGCTATACTACAATAAAAATATTTTTAAAATGAACTTAAAGATAAAATGGAAAGATCCAGAGTTGGAAAGTTCTACCCTCCCCACTACGAAAACTGACAGTAAAAGGAGGCAGAAAATCAGTGAGTATACACATGACTTGAACAACATTAACAACCACATTGACCTAATTGATATTCAGAGAACAATCCACCCAATAAAAACTGGCTACAGATTCTCATGAAGTGAATATGAAACAGTCACCAAGGTAATATATGTTCTAAATCATAAAACAAAGCTTCAAATTTTTCTTAAATATATAAATCATATAAAGTTTATTTTTGAATTATAACAGAATTAAACTAAAAATCAATAGTATAAAGATAGCAGGGCAATCCACAATATATTTGGAATTAAAAAAAATACTTCCAAATAACATATGTCAAAATGGAAGTTTCAAGAGAAATTTAAAAATATATATTTTGAACTGAATTAAAATGGAAATTTAAAATATCAAATTTTCAGGATGCAAGTAGATAAATGCTTAGAGGGAAATTTATAAGATTAAATGTTTACATTAAAAAAGTAGAACTATATCAGGCCTGATTTCTAAAGTTCTACCTTAAGAAACTGGAGAAAAAATAGTTAATTATATCCAAAGCAAGAACAAGGAAGGAAATAATAAAGATAATTGAAAAAAAATAAAAATGAAAACAGAGAAACAATATAGAAAACCAATGAGAACAAATGTGGTCCTTTGAAAAGATCAATAAAATTGGCAAATGTCTAATCAGACTGACAAAGAAGCAAAAGAGAGAAGTAGATACATATTACCAATATCAGGAAAAGAAGAAGAAAACTTCACTACTAACCATAAAGAAATTAAAGTATTAAGGAAATGCTACATTATGCCATTATATTTGGCAACTTAGATTATATTGATCATTTCTTGAAACACACAAACTACAAAAACCTCACTCAAGGAGAAATAGATAATATGAACACCCTTACCTCTATTAAAGAAAACTGAATCTTTACCTAAGAACATTCTTCAAAATAAAACTGCATCTCCAAGTGGTTTCACCATCAGATTCTATCCAACAAGGAAGAAATGATACCAATTCTAAACAATCTCTTTCAGAAAATTGGAGAAAAGGATATGCTTCCCAACTGTTTATAAAATAAAAATTACACTGACAGCAGTAATAGACATCTTAAAACTAGAAAACCAAAACCCAATATTCCTAATTAAAACAGACAAAAACATCCTCAACAATACATTAATGAATTGAATCCAGTAATATATACGCAGGATAAAATGTTAGTCTAGGTGGGATTCTTCTAAAGAATGGAAGCTTGTTTCAACATTTGAAAATTAATCAAATTTACTTACCAAATCAACATGTTAAAGAATAAAAACATACCTCAATAGATGCCAAAGAACTCTCTGACAATATTCAACATACAATCACAATTAAAAAAAAAATCTCAAAAGCTAGACTAGAAGGGATCTTTTTAACCTAATAAAGTGTAACTACAAAATACAGCCTATAGCAAACTTCATACTTAATACTGAAAGACAGAATGTTGTAGCGCTAACAGCAAGAAATAGTAAAACATGTCCTATCTTCTTACTCTTTTTCAATATATATTTGATATTCTAGCCAGTTAAATAAGAAAGAAAAGAAATAAAAGGTACACCAATGGGAAAGATCAAAAGAATCAACAAGGAAAGTAAATCATCAAGAATTACCAAGTAAGTTTAGTAAGTTTGCAGGATGCAAGAGCAACATAAAATTAATTTGCATTTCTATATACTTGTAATCAATTTGAAATAAAAAATATCATTAATACCACAAAAATTAAAATACTTAGGCATAAGTGTAGAAAATATGTGAAGGCTCTGTATGCTGGGTACTACAAAACACTAATAAAGGAAATCAGTAGTGATCTATATTATTAGGAAGCTATTTTGGATGGATGAGTTGGAAATCTCAATATCATTAAGATGTCAGTCTTCCAGATATATTTTTTTTTCAGATATATTTTTAAATACAATGCAATCCCAAACAAAACAACAGCAAGTTAGAAAATTATACGACACTGCTAAAAGAACTTAAAGATGATAAAAATAGAAGGAGAGATATACCATATTCTTGGATTGGAAGAAACAGCATTGTGAAAATGACTACACTACCCAAAGCAATCGACAGACTCAATGCAATCACTATCAAACTACCACTGGCATTTTTCACAAAACTAGAACAAAAAATTTCACAACATGTATGGAAACACAAAAGACCCCGAATAGCCAAAGCAAACTTGAGAACGAAAAATGGAGCTGGAGAAAACAGGCTTCCTGACTTCAGACTATACTACAAAGCTACAGTAAACAAGACAGTATGGTACTGGCACAAAAACAGAAATATAGATCAATGGAACAGGATAGAAAGCCTAGAGATATACCCATGCACATATGGTCACATTATTTTTGATAAAGGAGGCAAGAATATACAGTGGAGAAAAGACAGCCTCTTCAATAACTGGTGCTGGGAAAACTGGACAGGTACATGTAAAAGTATGAAATTAGAACACTCCCTAACACCATACACAAAAATAAGCTCAAAATGGATTAAAGACCTAAATGTAAGGCCAGAAACTATCAAACTCTTAGAGGAAAACATAGGCAGAACACTCTATGACATAAATCACAGCAAGATCCTTTTTGACCCACCTCCTAGAGAAATGGAAATAAAAACAAAAATAAACAAGTGGGACCTAATGAAACTTCACAGCTTTTCCAAAGCAAAGGAAACCATAAACAAGACCAAAAGACAACCCTCAGAATAGGAGAAAATATTTGCAAATGAAGCAACTGACAAAGGATTAATTTCCAAGATTTACAAGCAGCTCATGCAGCTCAATAACAAAAAAACAAACAACCCAATACAAATATGGGCAGAAGACCTATATAGATATTTCTCCAAAGAAGATATACAGATTGCCAACAAACACATGAAAGAATGCTCAACATCATTAATCATTAGAGAAATGAAAATCAAAACTACAATGAGATATCATTTCACACCGGTCAGAATGGCCATCCTCAAAAAATCTAGAAACAATAAATGCTGGAGAGGGTGTGGAGAAAAGGGAACACTCTTGCACTGTTGGTTGGGTTGTAAATTGATACAGCCATTATGGAGAACCGTATGGAGGTTCCTTAAAAAACTAAAAATAAAATTACCATATGACCCAGCAATCCCAATACTGAGCATATACCCTGAGAAAACCATAATTCAAAAAGAGTTATGTACCAAAATGTTCATTGTAGCTCTATTTACAATAGCCAGCACATGGAAGCAACCTAAGTGCCCATCATCAGATGAATGGATAAAGAAGATGTGGCACATATATGCAATGGAATATTAGTCATAAAATGAAACGAAATTGAGATATTTGTAGTGAAGTGGACGGACCTAGAGTCTGTCATGCAGAGTGAAGTAAATCAGAAAGAGAAAAACAAACACCACCTGCTGACACATATATCTGAAATCTGAGGGGAAAATAAAAGGTCATGAAGAACCTAGGGGTAAGACGGGAATAAAGACACAGACCTACTAAAGAATGGACTTGAGGATATGGGGAGGGAGAAATGTAAGCTGGGACAAAGTGCAAGAGTGGTATGGACATATATACACTACCAAACGTAAAATAGATAGCTAGTGGGAAGCAGCCACATAGCTCATGGAGATTAGCTTGGTGCTTTGTGACCACCTAGAGGGGTGGGATAGGGAGGGTGGGAGGGAGGGAGACACAAGAGGGAAGAGATATGGGAACATATGTATAACTGATTCACTTTGTTATAAAGCAGAAACTAACACACCATTGTAAAGCAATTATACTCCAATAAAGATGTTAGAAAAATAAATAAATACCTGTAAGTTGTTTTGCAGATATCAACAAACTGATTATAGAATTTATATGGAAAGGTGAAAGAATTAATATAGCAAAAATATTTTGATGAAAAACCACAGTTGGAAGAGTAACACTACCTGATTTCATGTTTTACTTTAAAGCTACAATAATCAAGAATGTTTGGTACTGGCAAATGTATAGGAACAGAACAATGAAACAGGATAATGATTCCAGAAATATATCCACACAAATGTACTCAAATGATTTTTGATAAAAGCAATTGCAAAGGGAATTCAGTGGAGAAATGTTAGTTTTCTTAGCAAATGGTGCTGAGATCATAATTGGTGTTTCACATAGAAAATAATGAACCTCAAAACACACCACATATTTTATATGAAACGTACTCAAAATGTATCATAGACATAAACATAAAACATAAACTTACAAACTTTCTGGAAGAAAACATGGGAGAAAATCTTCACGGCTTTGTTTCAGCAAAGAGCATTTAGATACGATAGCAAAAGCCCAATTCATTAAAAAAAATGATAAATGGAATTTAATCAAAATTAAATCATTCTTCTTTCAGAAAGATATTATTAAGAGAATGAAAAGATAAGACAGTGACTGAGGAAAATATTTGCAAATCGCATTTCCAAAAAAGAACATGAATCCAGAATATGTAAAGAATTCAAAACTCTATATAAGTAAACAAACAACTCACTTTAAATAGATTTAAATGGAAATTTCATTAAAGAAGGTGTATGGATGGCAAATGAAGATAGGAAATGATGCAGAACATCATGATTTACTAGGAAAATGCAAAGTAAAACCACAATGAGATATAATTACACATACATTAGGATGGATAAAATAAAAACTGTTAATACCAAGTGAGGATGTAATAATTGCAACTCTCTTGTTGGTGGGAGTACAAAGTGCCACATGCTCTTCAGAAAACAGTTTGGCAATTTCTTAGAAGTTTACCAAATAACCCAGCAATCCTACTGCTAGATATTAGCCAAGCAAGATGAAAACTTTTATTCACACTAAAAACCTGTGTGTCAATGGTTTTAGTCCTTTATTCATAATAATAAGAATCTGGAAACAACTCAGATGTTTTTCAATAGGTGAATGAATAAACAAACCATCATACATACTACTCAGCAATAAAAAGAAACAAACTATGGGTTCATTCAACAACATGGATGAACCCTAAATGTATTTTGGTAAGCAAAAGAAGCTAGACCAAAAAGGCTACATATTGCATGGATTGTTTAAATGACATCGTAGAAAAGACAAAATATAGGGAACTGATATGGATGACACTGTGGTTGTAGATACATGACTGTATGCATTTGTTAAATTCCATACACCTGTATCTTATAAAGAGTAAATTATACTAAATGCAAAACTAAAAAAATAAATTAAGATATCAGCAGAGCCCATGATGGAATGGAGACTGTCTCAAATAAGCATAACTATAATAAAAATGGAGGGCAGGAATAAAGACGTAGATATAGAGAATGGGCTTGAAGACACAGGGTGGGAGAGGGAAGCTGGGGCAAAATGAGAGTACCATCGACATATATACACTACCAAATGTAAAATAGCTAGTGTGAAGCAGCAGCATAGCACAGGGAGATCAGCTTGGTGCTTTGCAATGACCTAGAGGGGTGAGATAGGGAGGATGGGAGAGAGGCTCAAGAGGGAGGGGATATGGGGACATATGTATGTATATGGCTGATTGATTTTGCTGTACAATAAACACTAACACAGTATTGTGAAGCAATTGTACTCCAGTAAAGATCTATTTTAAAAATGTATGGCATGATCTTACTGAAAGGGCTGAGGAATAAAAGCAGTGGACTAAGAAACTTTGAAACTATGTTTTGTCTCAACATTGTAAGAGTAAGGACAAAAATAACTCTACACAAACATGGCACTCTAGTTGGTAAAATTGTTTCTGACAAGAGTGGGGGTTAGCAATTCTCAAACTACTTTAGTTATATCAAAAAAATACAAAAAACAAAACAATGTAGGGTTGAACAGATAAGTATATTGAAGATAATGAGAGCCAAGTGTCTCACTATCAGAGAAGAAAGTTGCAGATAAGCACAAGAAAGGCTAGAATGAACTCTGTTGAGTTGGAATGAAGATGGACATAGTAAAAACTCATATTTTAAAATACAGTTGACCTTTGAAAAACACAGGTTTGAAATGCATGGGTCCAATTATATGCATATTTTTCAATAGTAAATACTACATTCTTACACAATCTGTGTTTAATTGAATCCTCAGATGAGGAACCACCTATATGGAGGGCCGACCATACATTAGGGTTGGATTTTCAGCTGCACAGAGGGTCAGCACCCCTAACCCTCATGCTGTTCAAGGCTCAACTGTAGAGAGATAGAGAAATGAATATAGATATGTGTGCACACTTGGCTTAATATACATACTAGCTCTGTCTGCTGAGAGGGCCTATAACCTGTGCCCACCCCACTAACAATGAGCACACCTAACACCCAGATCATAGTTTCTAAATACCATTCTCCAATAAAAAGAATCAGTACTCCTTGGAGAAATGTTTAATCACAGAACCGGGGCAAGGAAAATACAAGATGAGCATGGGATATCTTGTGGTGCCAGAAAGTAAGGAAATGCTAGAAAAAAAATGGTGGGAAGGGGGAATAGAGGCATACCAAAAAGACACAGGAGGCAACCTGAAATAACTCTCAAGGTCTGAAACAGAACAATTTTACCAACTATTTAAATAAGGATACTAACAGATTATAACCCAAATAATGAAGTAAATATCCATGAGTTCATACCAATGTGAATAAATGATTAAAAAATAAGTGAAGAAAGCCTGAAAACTCTTATGGAAGAATCCAAACTAATAAATGTAGAAAGAATGGGGAAAATCATCACCAGAATGCTACAGTAATAATTGCTAGATGCAAGAGCCACAAAAAAATATGCTAAAATAATTGAGCAGAAATTTAGGTAGGAAAAAATTTTTGACATAGCCTCAAAGTATTTCCCTCAAAATATTTTTAATTACAAACTGTAAAACAGAAACTTAACAGTAGATTAACCTGGCTTATACCACCTTAACCAAAGCTAATGTGACCAGTAATAAGACATCTACTCCTTGTACTGAAAGGGGCACATGACCTCCGTGGTATTCTTCACCATAATGAATAATCTCTATTAATCATTCAAAAACATCAGAGAAACTCAAATGGAGGGACATTCTACAAAGTAACTGACCGGGACTCCAAAATGTCAAGGTTATAAAAGACAATGGAAAACAGGGAAACTCTCATAGGTTGGAGGAGATTAAGGGAACATGACTACAAAATGCAATATGAGATCCTGAATTGGATCTTGTAACAGAAAACAAAAATAATGAAAAAAAAAAGGAGGAAATCTGAATAAAGTCAGCCATGTAGTTAATAGTATAGTACAAATTTCTTAGTTTGGTAATTGTTCTATAGATATGTAAGATGCTAACGTTAGGGGAATTTAGATGAAGTGTATACAGGAGCTCTTTGTACTATCCAACTTTT
Organism: Phocoena phocoena; assembly: GCF_963924675.1. Lineage (NCBI taxonomy): Eukaryota > Metazoa > Chordata > Mammalia > Artiodactyla > Phocoenidae > Phocoena > Phocoena phocoena. The sequence goes on along the minus strand of NC_089240.1, from coordinate 83,497,956 downwards.
TAAGTCTAAAATTGTTTCAATATATAAAGCTAAAAATAATAAAATGAAAAATGGTTAGAGTCCATTATTTGGAAGAGCAGCTGCAAGAATATATAATGTCTTGGACTTTGGAACCGTTTTCCATACTTGAAACCTATGTTGTAAGTTTATATATTTAGGGAATAAGAATGGAAACATATTAGAAAACATGAAAATGAAATAGAAAAAAATGCTTATCTGTATAGTATCAATACTTTATAGTTTCAAACAGTAATCATTTGTTCCTTTTTTTTTTTGGCTCTTAGGTCTTTGTTGCTGTGTGCGGGCTTTCTCTAGTTGTGGCAAGCGGGGGTTACTCTTTGTTGTGGTGCGTGGGCCTGCCATTGCAGTGGCTTCTCTTGTTGTGGAGCACTGGTTCCAGGTGCACGGGCTTCAGTTGTTGTGGCTTGCAAACCTAGTTGCTCCGCAGCATGTGGGATCTTCCTGGACCATGGCTCGAACCTGTGTCCCCTGCACTGGCAGGCAGATTCATAATCATTGCACCACCAGGGGATCCCCATATCATTTGTTCTTGAATTCAGTTTTCCCGTGCAAAAATCTGTTGAGAAAAGTTTTATTTTCTTCATTATACAAAGAGGAAAATTAAGGTTAAGAGAAAGTTTTCTCCTAATCACACAGCTATTTAGTCACAGAATCAAAAATTAAACACAAATATTCTAACTTGAAATTTTGTGCATTTTTAATTAACCAAATGTTATATGAATTTACCCTATGTTATTGCTGAAATATATTTCATGTATTGAGGAATAGTAGTTCTTGGCTAATGTCTCCTTATACAGTACTGTTTTTGCTAATATGTTCACAAGTTTAAGAAAATCACTTCCTTCTACGTAAGAAATAATTAAAGTTAATAAAAATCAATTCCTAAATTATGAGCCTCTGAAATAATTTTTAAAGAAATAACTGTTTTGCTTTGCTTTTGATAATATTATTTACAGTGAGTATTTGATATCTATTTATCCATAGTATTTGACTTTCATATGAAGGTTAAAATTTCTATATTTAAGCTTACAGAATCTTTCACTAGGGTTGTGCATTGGGGCATAAATCTGTTTATATTTATTCATTAGTGTGTTGCTAATTTAAAATGTGTTTCATTAAACTTGTAAAAATAATGAACACGTAAGAGGAGAATGACATGTTGAAATTAAGGGCCTCTAAGTTGTAAAATAACTTCAACAGTTGAGCTGTTAAAAATAATCAATGGAACAGGATAGAAAGCCCAGAGATAAACCCACACACATATGGTCACCTTATCTTTGATAAAGGAAGCAGGAATGTACAGTGGAGAAAGGACAGCTTCTTTAAGTGGTGCTGGGAAAACTGGACAGGCACATGTAAAAGTATGAGATTAGATCACTCCCTAACACCATACACAAAAATAAGCTCAAAATGGATTAAAGACCTAAATGTAAGGCCAGAAACTATCAAACTCTTAGTGCAAAACAGAGGCAGAAAACTCTATGACATAAATCACAGCAAGATCCTTTTTGATCCACCTCCTAGAGAAATGGAAATAAAAACAAACAAATGGGACCTAATGAAACTTCAAAGCTTTTGCAAAGCAAAGGAAACCATAAACAAGACCAAAAGACAACCGTCAGAATGGGAGAAAATATTTGCAAATGAAGCAACTGACAAAGGATTAATTTCCAAGATTTACAAGCAGCTCATGCAGCTCAATAACAAAAAAACAAACAACCCAATCCAAAAATGAGCCGAAGACCTAAATAGACATTTCTCCAAAGAGTATATACAGACTGCCAAAAAACACATGAAAGAATGCTCAACATCATTAATCATTAGAGAAATGCAAATCAAAACTACAATGAGATATCATCTCACACCAGTCAGAATGGCCATCATCAAAAAATCTAGAAACAATAAATGCTGGAGAGGGTGTGGAGAAAAGGGAACGCTCTTGCACTGCTGCTGGGAATGTGAATTGGTTCAGCCACTATGGAGAACAGTATGGAGGTTCCTTAAAAAACTAAAAATAGAACTACCATATGACCCAGCAATCCCACTACAGGACATATACCCTGAGAAAACCATAATTTAAAAAGAGTCATGTACCCAAATGTTCATTAAAGCTCTATTTACAATAGCCTGGAGATGGAAACAACCTAAGTGTCCATCATCAGATGAATGGATAAAGAAGATGTGGCACATATATACAACGGAATATTACTCAGCCATAAAAAGAAACGAAATTAAGATATTTGTAATGAAGTGGATAGACCTAGAGTCTGTCATACAGAGTGAAGTAAGTCAGAAAGAGACACACAAATACCGTATTCTAACACACACACACACACACAACACACACACACACACACACACACACATATATACATATATATATATATATATATATATATATATATATATGGAATTTAAGGGAAAAAAAGTCATGAAGAACCTAGGGGTAAGACAAGAATAAAGACACAGACCTACTAGAGAACGGACTTTAGGATATGGGGAGGGCGAAGGGTGAGCTGTGACAAAGTGAGAGAGAGGCATGGACATATATACACTACCAAACGTAAGGTAGATAGCTAGTGGGAAGCAGCCACATAGCCCAGGGAGATCAGCTCGGTGCTTTGTGACCACCTGGAGAGGTGGGATAGGGAGGGTGGGAGGGAGGGAGATGCAAGTGGGAAGAGATATGGGAACATATGTATATGTATAACTGATTCAGTTTGTTATAAAGCAGAAACTAACACACGGTTGTAAAGCAATTATACCCCAATAAAGATGTTAAAAAATAATGTGGAAAGCAAAGTGTCAAAAGTATCTATCACTTACTACAATGTATTAATTGCAAAATAAATTTTACATGTCAGGTATGGGGGGTAATTTAAAGGGTATTTTCCTAACTCAGAGTACATTTAGGGACTTTAGTCTCTTGGCTTGTGGCTAACTCCTTGGATCTTAGTATCATACTCACACATGTTGCACTTTCGATAACTTAATAAAGTTCTTGATTATACAATTGGGTCAAGACTTCCATTATTAATAGAAGCATGATGGTTTTTAGTTCTTTACTATTAAGTGCTAAAGTTAGTAGTGATTAGAATATATTCTTTTTTTGAGGCATTACACTTCAAGAAGGAGTTAATATAATATCTCTATTCCTGGTGTAGCCCTTAGATAAATTGTGCAATAGCCATACTTTGCCTTTGGTACCCTTGGGTATTTTGTATGTATTCTGGAGCCCCTCTTTTTCCATTATTTCTGTTTTCTAGTGCTCTCACACTTCCTTTGATTTTGCTAATTCCCCAACAATAGTGCCCCACTGATGAGTACTTATGCCTAGCATGTTTCATACTCCACAACTTCATGTCCACTCTTTCTATATCTGGCATTAAAATTTCTTATTATTCATCTTTTAAGAACTTGTCTAGGTTCTTGTCTGTAAACCATCCAATTACTATGACTCACAATAAGATAAATTATTGTCCCTAGTTGTTTCACAAATGGAGGATACTTGCAAACCCTAAAGCATGTTTGGGTATGGTGATGAATAAAGTAAACAAAATAGTGGAAGAGGATCTACAGTCCTAACAGGCTTAAAAGTAGGCTGCTGAAAAAGTAAGAATGAATCCTCCAGATCAGAGGAAATACATGAGCCTGAAAAGATCAGGCTAGAAAAAGAAGCAGAGCAAAATCCAAGGTACTTTGGGAATCACCAATGGAAAAGTAGAAACAAGCAAGAAAACAAACTAACATAATGGCAATTATTGAGGTATGAAATATACTAAAGTATTTTATTCATTTGTATATTCTTTTATAAAATGTATATTGAGTTCCTACTATGAGTAGATTTTTTTTTTTTGCTAGAATGCCAGGAGTAATATGGTGAGTGAAAACAGACACATTATCTGTCTTCATGAAATTTACTGTTTGTTTGGGGAGACAGATATTGATCAAAAACTCATTCTTATGTCTATGACATAAAGATGTATGGTTCAATAGAGAACTGGGAAAAAGGATTTTACTTCTTTAGGAAGTTAAGAAAAGTAGTTCATGAAGAAGTGATATTTCAGCTGAGATCATAAATGTGACTAAAAGCAAAGGTGAAAGAATGTGGATGGTAAAGGGGGAAGCATGTTTAAAAGCCCAGTGATGGGAGAAGGCATGACTAGTATAAAAGAAAGAGTAGTTTGGCTGCATCAAGAACAGCAAGAGAGAATGTATAGAAATGAAGCCAAATTAGAGTTAGATCATAGACGATTTTGTATGTTTTTAAGTTCTATTTATTTCCTTAAGAGCAACAGGAAGTTATTGAAAAGATTTAAATGGGTGGCTAATATGACCAAAGTTGTAGTATTCAAGGGGAAAGATGAAGTAGAATGCATGAAGTAGCAGAAAGTAATGGTAGATACAAGAGATATTCCAGCAATAGCAGGAATTGGACAAGTGGTTGAAGAAGAGTGAGGTGACTACAGTAATTCATAGGTTTCTTTATAGCAAAAAGGATGAATGCTTTATTTCCAATAGATATCCTCAACTGTCCTGATTCTCCTCTGTTCACAGAGTCTGAAGAGAAATGAAAGTTTCAGCAATTTCTGTCCTTCATAGGTTTGTTACTGCAAAGCCCTTTTATGAAGGTCTATTAGAAAACTGGCCATAACAACTGACCATAGCAACTTATACTGAATAATATAGTCCTTAATTTATATATGTGAAAAAAGTCACTAGGCTTTTGATGAAAACCAATAGCATTGAATGGAAAGATCAATATTACAAGCAGAAGAATTGTCCCTGGAAAAATAAAGAGAAAATGATTCAAGGAACATAAAAGGATTTCTAAAGTAAAAGTAATATATTTCCTCAATTCTGAAAAGTATTTAAGACATAACATCTAATCAATTTTTAAAGAAAAATATGTACTAATTGGTTAAAAGTATGTATTAGCTCAGACTGCCATAACAAATTACCATAGACTGGGTGGCTTAAACGAAGTAAATTAATTTTTTCACAGTACTGGAGCCTGAAAATCTGAGACAAGGACTCCAGCATGGTTGCATTCTGGTGAGAATTCTGCTTCTGTCTTGCAGAGGACCACCTTCTTGCTGTATCCTCACATGATGGAGAGAGAAGAAGGTGAGTTCTCTGGTATCTTTTCTTATTAGAACACTAATCCTATGTCAGGGCCCCAGACTTATAAACTCATTTAAATGAATTACCTTCTTGTAGTCCTTATCTCAAATTACTATGACATTGAGAAATAGAACTTCAGTGATGAACTTTCTGGGGACCAAATCCAGTCCATAAAAAAGTGCAGGCTGATTTTAGGAATATAAAGGCAAAAAGCAAATAAGTGTGTATATTGAAATCTAGGAGATTCAAGATGATATTGTATCCATAAAAATACAGCAGGACACTCCATAAAAGGAGGGATGGGAAAAAATAAAAACTGGTTGAAATAAAAAATTAAATGGAAAAAATAAAGAGACTTTTAAGATGGGCTAATTAACAAAATGCATATAACTTAAAATAAAGATATTCTTTTAAATAAAAGATAAGAAGATAAAAATATGCAAAATATGACAGAAAATATGAAGCATTTAACATACAAGAATTAGTTCCAACATAATGTAATAGGAGTTCCGGAAGAGAGTGATAAAAAAGATGATTAAGGAAAAGTATCTTAATATATTGTGGTAATATTTCATATTCTATGATTAAATAGTAAATTATGCAGGTTTTGGAGAGACAAAAATATATTAATAACAAATAACTAAAAATCAGAATGGCACTAGGCTTCTTTTTCAGTGTAAATTACCTCTAATAATTTAAATGTCACATTGATAATACAGTAAATACCAGTATTCTTATGTGTCTATTTCTTTATATTCTATTTTGTTACATTTTTGTGTGGATGTTCCTGTGTCAATATGATTTTGTTTTAAATGAAGTAACTTTGTAATATAACTTGATATATGATGTCTTTTAAGTTACATACAAAAGTGAAGAAACACAATATTTTAATTCTGAAAAACAAATTAATATAGACTTTTATATGTAAAATTTTTGTCCAAATGTATTAATAAATTTATTAATTTTAGTAGTTTTTTAGTTAATTCACTTGCATATTTTTGGTAGACAATAAATTTTCTACAAGTATTTACAACTTTCCTCTTCCTTTTCAGTATTTATAATTCTAATTATGTTTCTGGAAAGAGATTTGTTTTCTTGTTGCATATACTAGATCTTATACTGTACTATTATAGCTTCACTCTTCCAAATTCATTTTATTAGGCCACCATCACCCTGGTACCAAAACCAGACAGAGATATGACAAAAAAGAAAATTAAAGGCCAATATCACAGATGAACATAGGTGCAAAAATCCTCCACAACATACTAGCAAACCGAATCCAACAATACATTAAAAGGATCATACACCATGATCAAGAGGGATTTAGCCCTCTGATAAAAATTACTATATACAAAACAATGTGGTACACTTCATTAACAGAAAAAAGGACATAAATCATGTAATCATCTCAATACATGCAGAAAAAGCATTTGACAAAATTCAACTCCATTTCATGGTAAAGACAATAAAGAAATGAGGTATAGAAGAAATGTACTTTAATACAATAAAAGCTATAAATAACAAAGCCACAAGTACAACTAACATCATAATCAATGGTGAAAAACTGAAAGTTTTGACTCAAATCAAGACAAGGCAAGGGTGCCCACTCTCAACACTTATATTCAACATAGTATTGGAAGTCTTAGCCAGAATAATTTGAAAAGAAAAAAGAAATAAAAAGAATCCAAACCAGAAAGGAAGAAGAAAAAATGTCTTTGTTAATAGCTGACATTATTCTATATGTAGAAAATCCTAAAGATTCCATGAGAAGCCCTGTTATAACTTAAAAATGAATTCAGGAATGTTGCAACATACAAAATCAACATGTAAAAATAAGTTGTGTTCCAATAAGCTAACACTGAACTACTCCAAAGGGAAATTAAGAAAACAATCCCATTTCCAATAGCATTAAAAAAAAAAAAAAAATACTTAGGACTAAACTTAACTGAGGAGGTAAATACACATGCACGAAAAATTAAAAATAAACATTAATAGAAGTTAAAGAAGACACAAATATATGGAAGGACATCCATGTTCATCTATTAGCAAATCAATATTGTTAAAATGTTCATACTACCCAAAGTAATCTACAGATTTAATGCTAGCCCCACAAAAATCCCAAAGGTACTTTTACAGATATAGAAAAAAGAATTTTAAAATTTATGTGAAATCTTGAAAGACCTAGAGTAACCAAAGCAAGCTTGAGAAGAACAAAGTTAGAGCCATCACACTTCCTAATTTCAAAATATATAACTGAGACAAAACAGACAAAAAAAACCTTTATGCCCAGAACATCATCAGGAAGAAAGAAAATGCTATGTCATAAACTTGTATCTATACAAAGAAAGGAAAAGCATAGGAGATTTATTTAAAAGATAACTATTTGATTAAAGGAATAAGATAAATAATGTATTAGGTAATTATACAATTTGTATAAGTCAAATGAATGACAGCAACAACACAAATGGCAAAAGACATAACTGGGAGTAATCTGTTATACATCAAGTACACTACACCTGAAGCAGTAGACTGTTATTTGAAAATAGATTTACATATATATATATATATATATATATATATATATATATATATCCACTATTAACATATATATATATACATATATATCTGCTAATATATACTGGATATATATATATATATATATATATATATATATATATCCAGTACAATTTTGTGAGTTTTTCCCTCTTGGAATACTACCAGGTATTCACAGTGAATATCAGAGAGAACTCCCCTCCCCTTATGCTTCCAGCAGGGAGAGGGGAAAATAAGCCATTTTGATATATGCCAGAAAGCATTAATTCTTCTCAACAAGACCTTCCCTCAGGAGAAATTATTTAACCTGACCCTAATCTGCTGGGGTTTTATCAGACCAAACTGAGTTGGAAGGATGGAAATATTTAACAGTAGCCCAATCTAGACATCCTGTACCACTAAGGGTAAAGGGGGCCGAAAATCCAACGCGAAGTTTACAATCAAGAGGTACAGGCTCACTCAAAGAGTGACACATAATCATAGGATTATAGAACATACTCCTCCCTCCACACCTTATCATCATATTACTAAAGACCTATTTACAAGTTCCCTTAATGTAGTACATCATGCATGGCTACCAAGGAAAAATTACATGGCAGACTAAAATTCAAAGCACACAGTTTGAAAAGACAGAGAAAGTATCAAAACCACATTCATATATGACCAAAAATCTAAATCAACTATGATTAATGTGCTATGAGTTCTAATGGATGGAGAAAATAAAATAACATATAGGCAATGTAAGTAGAGAGATGGAATTCTAAGAAAGAACAAAAAAGAAATGGTTAGAGATCAAAAACACCATAACAGAAATGAAGAATGCCTTTAATGTGCCTACAAGTAATCTAGACAGAGATGAGAGAAGAATTTCTGAGCTTTGGACTATCTCAATAGAAACCTCTGAAACTGAAAAGTAAAGAGAAGAAGGATTCTTTTCTTTTCTTTTTTTTAAATACAGAATATCCAAGAACTGAGTAACAACGACTGACGTTTTAACATACTCATAATGGAAATATCAGAAGAGGAAAGAGAGAAAGGAAGAGACGCATTTGAAACAATAATGACTGAAAATATCCTCAAATTAACATAAGACATAAAACCACAAATCCAGGAAGATCAGGGAATACCAAACAGGAAAATGCCAGAAAAACTACATCTAGGAATATAATTTTAAAACTATAGAAAATCAAAGGCAAAACATATCTTCAGAGAAGCCAGAGGAAAAATACTATACCAATAGAGGAGCAAAAACAGGAATTACATCTGACTTCTCAGAAACTGTGCAAGCAAGAAGATAATGAGTGATTTAAAGTGTCAAGAGAAAAAACTCAGCAAGCTAGAATTCTGTACCCTGCAAAATTATTCTTCTAAAGGTAAAGAAAAATAAAGATTTTCTCATAGAAAGAAAAATTGAGGGAATTTGTTGCCAGTAGATGTGCCTTATAAAAAATGTTAGACATTCTTCAGAGAGAAGGAAAATGATACAGGTCATAATCTTGGATCTATAAGTTTTAGGATTATATGTTCTAGTTCTGTGAAAAATTCCATGGGTACTTTGATATGGGTTGCTTTGACTCTGCAAAGTGCTTTGAGTAGTATGGATATTTTAACAATATTAATTCTTCTAACCCATGATCATGGTATATCTTTCAATTTATTTCAGTCTTCTTCAATTTCTTTCATCAGTGTCATATAGTTTTCAGAGTACATGTCTTTCCCCTCCTTGGTTCAGTTTATTCCTAGGTATTTTATTCCTTTTGATGCAATTGTAAATGGAATTATTTTTTAATTTATCTTTATGAAAACTCTATTATTGTATAGAAACACGACAGATCTCTGTATGTTAATTTTGTGTCCTGCAAATTTACTGAAGTCGTTTATTAGTTCAGTTTTGGTGGAGTCTTTAGAGGTTCCTATATATAATATTTTGTCATCTGAAAATGGTGATATTTGTACTTCTACCCTTCCAGTTTGGATGCCTGTTATTATTTTTCTTGTCTTGTTGTTATGGCTAGGACTTCCAATACTGCATTGAATGAAAATAATGAAAGTGGGCATCCTGATCTTAGTGGAAAAGTTTTCAGGTTTTCACTATTGAATATGGTGTTGGTTGTGGGTTTGTCATATATGGGCTTTATTATGTTGAGGTAAGCTTTTTCTATACTCAATTTGTTGAGAATTTTCATCTTAAATGGGTGTTAAATTTTGTCAAATGTTTCTCCTGCATCTACTGAGATTATCATGATTTTTATTCTTTATTTTGTTATTGTGATGTATCACATTGATTGATTTGCAGATATTGAGCCATCTTTGTATCCCTAGAATAAATATCACTTGATATTTTTAATGTATTGTTAAAATGTATCGCTAAATTCCTTTGGCTCATATTTTGCTGAAGATTTTTGCATCTATGTTCATCGGAAATATCTGCCTGTAATTTCTTTTTTTGTAATGTCTTTGTCTGGTTTGGGTATCTGGGTAATGCTGGTCTTATAAAATGAGCATGGAAGTATTCTTTCCTCTTCAATTTTTTGATAGTTTGTGGAGGATTTTTAGGTAATCTTATTTAAATCTTGGTAGAATTCAATTGTAAAGTCATCTGGTCCTGGCCTTTTTTGGTTGGGAGTTTTGTTTTTTTTTTTAAATACTGATTCAATTTCATTAGTAGTAATTGGTCTATTTGGATTTTCTATTTGTTCCTGACTAAGTTTGGGGAAATTGTGTATTTCTAGAAATTTATCATTTTTTTCTAAGATGTCCAATATACTGACATATAATTGTAGTATCCTCTTGTGATTATTTGTATTTCTGTGGTATTTTTTGTAACTTCCCATCTTTCATTTCTGGTTTTATGTATTTGAGCCATTTTTTTCTTGATAAGTTTGACTCAAGGTTTATCTTTTTTTTTTTTTTTTAATCTTTGCAAGGAGCCATCTCTTAGTTTCATAGATCTTTTCTATTGATTTTTTAGTCTCCATTTTATTTATTTCTACTCTGAGCCTCATTATTTCCTTCCTTCTACTAAATTGGGCTTTGTTTGTTCTTCTTTTCCTAGTTCCATTAAGTGTTAGATTGTTCATTTGAAATTTTTCTCATTTCTTGAGGTAGGCCTGTATTTCTATGAACTTCCCCCTTAGCACTGCTTTTGTTAGGTCACATTAATATTGGAAAGTTGTGCTTCCATTTTCATTTGTCTCAAGATATTTTTTTCTCTTTGATTTCTTTGTTGACCCATTGATTATTTAGTAGCATGTTGTTTAGTCTCCACATGCTTGTGATTTCTCCAGTTTTCTTCTTGTAATCAATTTCTAGTTTCATACCATTGTGGTAGAAAAAAATGCTTGATAGGATTTCAATATTTTAAAATTTATTGAGACTTATTTTGTGGTCTAAAATGTGAACTATTCTGTAGAACATTCCATGTACACTTTAAAATAATGTGTATTATGCTGGTTTTAGATGGAATGCTCCGTATATACTTACCAGTTCAATTTAGTTTAATGTGCTATTTAAGGGCAACATTTCCTTATTGATTTTCTGTCATGTTGATCTATTAATTGATGTAAGTGTGGTATTATAATTCCCTACTATCATTTTCAACTTCTCCTTTTGTCTGTTAATATTTGATTTGTATATTTATGTGCTCCTTTATTAGGTGCATAAATATTTAATAATATTATATCTTTTTCTTGGATTACCCCTTTATCATTATGTAGTGCCCTTCTTTGTCTTTTGTTACCGTTATTGCTTTAAAGTCTATTTTGTGTGATATGAGTATCACCACTTCATCTTCCTTTTCGTTTCAATTTGCATGACATATATTTTTCCATCCCTTCACTTTCAGTCTGTATGTGTCTTTAGATCTGAAGTGAGTCTCTTATAGGCAACAAATAATCCCCAAATTTGTATAGAATCACAAGAGACCCTAAATAATCAAGGAAATCTTGAGAAAGAAGAACAAATCTGGAGATATCATGCTTCCTGATTTCAAACTATTCTACAAATCTACAGTATCAAAACAGTGTAGTACTGACACCAAAATGGATGGTTCAGTGAAACAGAGGAAAGAATCCAGAAATAAACCAATTCTTATAAGGTCAATTGATCTACAACAAAGGAGGCAAAAATATACAATGAGAGAAAGACAGTTTCTTCTATATGGTGTTGGGAATATTGAACAGCTACATGCAAAATAATGAAACTGAACTATATATGATCTTACATCATATACAAAAATTAATTCAAAATGGACTAAAGACTTGAATGTAAGATCAGAAACATAAAACTCTTAGAAAAGAAGTTTAGGCAGTAAGCTCTTTGACATTTGTCTTAGCAATATATTTTAAAATCTGTTTCTGCATGAAAGGGTAACAAAAATGAAAATAAACAAATGAGACTACATCAAACTAAGAACTTTTGCACAACGAAGAAAACCATCAACAAAATGAAAAGACAACCCACTGAATGGGAGAAGATATTTCCAAAAGATATATCTAATAGAGGTTAATATCAAAAATATACAAAGAACTCATACAATTCAATATCATAAAAACAATTAATCTGATCCAAAAACGGGCAGAGGATCTGAATAGACATTTTTTCAAAGAATACAAAATAATGGCTAACAGGCACATGAAAAGGTGCTCAGCATCACTAATCATTAGGAAAATGTAAATCAAAACCACAATGAGGTATGACCTCACACTTGTCACAATGGCTATTATCTAAAAGACAAGACATAACAAGGGTTGGCAAGGATGTGGAGAAAAGAGAACACTTGTGCTTTATTAGTGAGAATATAAATTGGTACAGCCAGTATAGAAAACATCATGGTGGTTTTTCAGAAAGTTAAAAATAGAACTACTATATGATCCAGCATTTCCACTTCTGGGTATTTTTCCAAAGAAAATGAAATGAAAACACTAATTTGAAAAGATATATGTACCCCATTGTTCACTGTAGCATTATTTACAATAGCCACAATATGGAAGTGTCCTAAGTGTCCACTGATAGATGAATGGACACATCTCAGTCATATGCCACATCTCAGTCATAAAAAAAGAATGTTATTTTCCCATTTGTGAAAACATGGATGGACATTGAGGGTATTATGGTAAGTGAAATAGCTCAGAGAGAAAATGACATATACCATCTGATCTCATTTATACGTGCAATCTAAATAGAAAACAAAAGAAGAAACAACAAAACAGAAACTGCCTCATAGGTGCACAGAACACAGTGGTTGTTGCCAGAGGAAAGAGTTGTGGGGGTTTGCATGAAATAGTTGAAGGGTATTATGAGGTAAAATCTTCCAGTTATAAAATAAATAAGTCACAGTGATGTAATGTACCTTGTAGAGAATATATTCAATAATGTAATAACTTTGTATGGTGACAGATTGTAACTAGATATATCATGGTGATCATTTTGTAATGTTTAAAAATATTGAATCACTATGTTGTACATCTGAAACTAATGTAATATTATAAGTCAATTACACGTCAATACGTCAATAAAAAAAGAAACTTGAGGGCTTCCCTGGTGGTGCAAAGGTTGAGAGTCCACCTGCCAATGCATGGGATATGGGTTCGTGCCCCGGTCCGGGAAGATCCCACATACCGTGGAGCGGCTGGGTCCATGAGCTATGGCCGCTAAGCCTGCGCGTCTGGAGCCTGTGCTCCGCAATGCGAGAGGCCACAGCAGTGAGAGGTCCGCGTACCACAAAAAAAAAAAAAAAAAAAAAAGAAAGAAAGAAATTTGAATCCACAGAAAAAATAGCATCATAGAAGGAATATGTGAATGTAAAATTAAAAGTTTTATTTTCTTGTTCTTCATTGATCTAACTGATAATGTTTTCAATCAAATTAACAATATAAATAATGCATTATATATATTTATACATATATATATATACTTATATATGCTTCTGTATAAATAAGACGAATGACAGCAATGATACAACGGAAGGGAGAGAGTAATTAGGAGTTTTTTGTTATTATAAAAATCCTGTACTACCTGTGAGGTAGTATAGTGTTATTTTAAACTGTATTTGGCTTAGTTGTAAATGTATTTTTCAAACTCTAAGGCAACCAGTAAAAAAAGCAAAAAAAAAAAAGCAAAAAAACTAAAACTGATATGCTAAGAAAGGAGAGAATATGGAATTATATGTCCAAGTACAAACACAAAATGCAGATAAAGGAAGAAAGACAAAAATGAGAACAAAGACAACAAATAGGAAATAGTAACAAATATGGTAGATGTAAGTCCAACTACATCAAGATTACTTTGAACAGCAATAGTCTAAATACACCAATTGAAAGACAAAGATTTTCAGAGTGGATCATAAAGCAAGACACAAATACCTGTTGTTTAAAAGAAATGCACTTTAAATTGAAAAGCACATATAGATTATAAATAAATGGATGATGAAAATGTATCATGGTAACACTAGTCAAAAGAATGTGGAAGTAGCTATAATAATTTCAAATACAGCAGAAATTTTAGAGGAAGAAAAGTTACCATAGATGAAGTGAGCTCATACATAATGATGAAGTGGTAAAAAAGATATAACTGCTTGTCATAACTAAACTATAAGAAATAAATTCCTGTTGTTTATGAGCTACTCTGTCTATAGTACTTGGTTATAGCATCCTGAAAAGACTAATACACATATGATCCAAAAATAACACTTCTTGGTATTAACCCAATAGAGTTCAAAGCTTATGTCCACATAATAAACTGCACACAGGTGTTTATAGCAGCTTTCTTTATAATTGCCATAGTCTTAGAAGCAACCAAGATGCCCCTTAGTAGGTTAATGGATAAATAAACTGTAGTACATCCAGACAATGGAATTTTATTCAGTACCATAAGGAAATGAGTTATCAAGTCATAAAAAACACAACAGAAACTTATGTACATGTTACTAAGTTAAAGAATTTAGTCTGAAAAGCTACATACTGTATGATTCCAACTACGTGACATTTTTGCAAAGGCAAAAATGGAGACACTAAAGAGATCAGTGATTACCAGGGGAGGGAAGGATGAATAGGTGGAGCACAAAGAACTTTTAGGGCAGTGAAACTACTCTGTATGATACTGTAAGAGTGAATAAATGTCATTATGCATTTGTTAAAATCCATAGAATGTGCAACACCAGAAGTGAACACTAATGTGAACTAAGCACTTTGGGTTATAATGTTGTGTCAATATAGGTTCATCAATTATAATGAATGCACCATTTTGGTAAAGGATGTTGATAATGGGAAAGGCTATGCATACGTGGGGTGCAGGAGGTATATCTTTGTATCTTATGGTCAATTTTACTGTGAACCTAAAACTGCTATAAAAATAAAATATATTAAAATGTATATTGTAAACTCTAGAAAAAGCGGTATGAAAATTTTAAAAAGAAGTATAATTGACACATAAAAGGAAGAGATACAATGAAATAATATTAAATGCTCAGTTATAATCAGAGAAGGCAGGAAAAGAAATGAGGGATAAATATATAGAAAACCGTTACCTACATGGTAGGTATTAATCCAACTATATCTATAGTCACTTTGAATGTGAATGATCTAAATATATGAAGTAAAGTAGAGTGAATACCAAAACGAACCAAATTATATGTATTCTACAAAAAAGTCTCATTCAGTATAAAATCACAGAAATCTAAAAGTACAGAGATGGAGAATATATGTCATGCTAATACTAATTTTAAAAAATCTGGAGTAGCTATATTAATTTCAGAAGAAAATCCAGAGTTTCCAAAATATTACCAATGATGAAAAGTGACATTACATAATATCAAAGGGATCAATTCTCCAGTACATCATACAGTTCTAAACATGCATGCAACCAACAACAGGATATTAAAATACATGAGGTAGAAATGATAAATCTGAAAAAAGATAAAGACAACTCCACTATTACAGTTGGTGATTTCAACACCCCTCTTTCAATAATTGATAGACCTAAGCATGCAGAAAAGTAGTAATAATGTAGATGACCTGACATCACTATCAATCAGCTTGATCTACTTTATATTTATATCAATATTATACTCCATCCAACAACAGCAGAACACACTTTCTTCTTGACCTCTCATGGGCCATTCACCAGGACACACTGCATTCTGGTTCATAAAACGCACTAACAAATTTTTAAAGATTTGAGTCACAAAGAGTATTTTTTTTTTAGATCACGATATAATATAGAAGTCCGCATAAAGATAGCTGAAAAATCCCTAAATATTTGGAGATTACACAGCAAACCCCTAAATAGCCCATGGGTCAGAGAAAAATTCTCAAGAGAAATTAAAAAATATTTTGGAGAATGAAAAGAAAATATATATCAAAATTTGTGAGGTGCAGCCAAAACTGTTCTATAGAAATGTGTAATATTAGAAGTACATATTAGAAAAGAAGAAAGATATAAAATCAAGTAATATAAGCTTCAACATTAAGAAACTAGAGGAAAATGTAATTTGAACCTAGACATTAGAAGAAACGGAATAATATAAAGTAGTACAGAAATCAATAGAGTTAAAAGCAAGAAAAATACAGAAAATAAATGTAAGCAAAAGTTTGTTCTTTGATAAGATCAATAAAATTGATAAAGCTCTAATCATGCTAACTGGGAAAAAATAAAGATAACAAAAATAATCAATATATGAAAGAGAAAAGATATAACTACTCATCCCAAGGATATTAAGAGTATAATAAAAGAATACTATGAACAACTACATGTCCGCAGATTTGATAACTTTCATGAAATGGACCAATTCCTTCAAATATACAAACTACCCAAATCCACAGGAGAAATATATAACCTGTGTATCCTGAAATCTATTAAAGGAATTGAAACAATGACTATTAACTCTCCAAAAAGAAAATGCTAAGCTCAGATTATCTCACAGTTGAATTTATCAAACATTTATGGAAGAATAACACCGTTTCTCCACAATTTCTTCTGGATTATAGAATCACAATGTGTACATCCTAAATCATACCATGAGGCCAGCATTACTCTAGCCAGCATTATCAAAACCAGAAAAAGATATTACAGGAAAGGAAAACTGCAGACCAATATCTCTCATAAACAGAGAGGCAAAAACCTTCAACAAACCATTAACGAATTGAATCCAACAATGTATAAAAATAATTATACAAGTGAGATTTACCCCAGATTTGATAGGTTGGTTCAATACTCAATAATCAGTTGATTAAAGTGGAAAAGTTATGTGGTCATATTAATAGGTGCAGAAAAATCATTTGACAAAATCCAACACCCATGCATAGTAAAAACTTTTAGCAAACTGGGAATAAGAAGAATGTTCTTCAACTTGATAAAGGACAACTATAAAGAACTACAGCTCATATCATATTTAATGGTGATAGACACGATTTCCCCTGAGAAAGGGGAAAGACAATGATGTCTTCTCTCACTATTTCTCTTCAACATTTTACTGGAAGTCTTAGGTAGCATAATAAGATAATAATTTTAAAAATGTATAATAAATTGGAAAGGATGAAATAAAACAGTAATTATTTGCAGATGACACGTTTCAATTGCCTACCTATAGAAAAAGAAATGTCAGGAACTAAAAAGAGGTGTATCACGGTTGCAGGATGCAAGTTTGAAATACAGAAGTCAGTTTATTTTCCTATATGTAAGAAATGAACAATTGGAATTGAAATTTAAAAATTTGCACTCCCATGTTTTTTTCCTATATTATTCACAGTAACTAGATTATGGAAACAACCTAACTGTTATCAACAGATGAGTGGATAAAGAAATATTAGATAAAAACTTTGGTCTTACAAAATGGAAAATAGGAGTAGGAAATCCTGCCATTTGTGACATCATGGATAAACCTTCAGGATATTTTTTTTGTTGTTATTTTTGTTTATAATTTTGTGTTTTTTAACATCTTTATTGGAGTATACTTGCTTTACAATTGTGTGTTAGTTTCTGCTTTATAACAAAGTGAATCAGTTATACATATACATATATACCCATATCTCTTCCCTCTTGGGTCTCCCTCCCTCCCACCCTCCCTATCCCACCCCTCTAGGTGGTTACATGGCCCCGAGCTGATCACCATGTGCTATGCGGCTGCTTCCCACTAGCTATCTATTTTACGTTTGGTAGTGTATATATGTCCATGCCACACTCTCACTTGGTCCCAGCTGACCATTCCCCGTCCCCGTGTCCTAAAGCCCATTCTCTAGTAGGTCTGAATCTTTATTCCTGTCTTGCCCCTAGGTTCTTCATAACCATTTTTGTTGTTGTTCTTGTTTAGATTCCTTATGAATCTGTTAGCATACAGTATTTGTTTTTCTCTTTCTCACTTACTTCATGCTGTATGACAGACTCTAGGTCCATCCATCTCACTAAAAAATAACTCAATTTTGTTTCTTTTTATGGCTGAGTAATATCTCATTGTATATATGTGCCACATCTACTTTATACATTCATCACTTGATGGACACTTATGCTGCTTCCATGGCCTGGCTATTGTAAATACAGCTGCAATGAACATTGTGTTACATGACTCTTTTCGAATTATGGTTTTCTCAGGGTATATGCCCAGTAGTGGGATTGCTGGGTCATATGGTAGTTCTATTTTTAGTTTTTAAAGGAACCTCCATACTGTTCTCCATAGTGGCTCTATCAATTTATACTCCACCAACAGTGCAAGAGGGTCCCCTTTTCTCCACACCCTCTCCAGCATTTAATGTTTGTAGAATTTTTGCTGATGGCCATTCTGACTGGTGTGAGATGATACCTCACTGTAGATTTGACTTGCATTTCACAAATGATTAGTGATGTTGAGCATCCTTTCATGTGTTTGTTGGTAATCTGTATATCTTCTTTGGAGAAATGTATATTTAGGTCTTCTGCCCATTTTTGGACTGGGTTGTTTCTTTGATATTGAGCTGCAAGAGCTGCTTGTATATATTTGGAGTTTAATTCTTTGTCACTTGCTTTGTTTGTAAATATTTTCTCCCATTCTGATGGTGTCTTTTCATCTTGTTTATGGTTTCCTTTGCTGTGCAAGAGCTTTTAAGATTCATCAGGTCCCATTTGTTTATTTTTGTTTTTATTTCCATTTCTCTAGGAGGTGGGTCAAAAAGGACCTTGCTGTGATTTCTGTCATAGAGTGTTCTGCCTATGTTTTCCTCTCAGAGTTTGAAGGTGTCTGACCTTACATTAAAGTCTTTAATCCATTTTGAGTTCACTTTCGTGTATGGTGTTAGGGAGTGTTCTAATTTAATTCTTTTCCATGTAGCTGTCCAGTTTTCCCAGAACCATTTATTGAAGAGGCTGTCTTTCCTCCATTGTATATTCTTGCCTCCTTTATCAAAGATAAGGTGACCATGTGTGCATGGGTTTATCTCTAGGCTTTCTATCCTGTTCCATTGATCTGTATTTCTGTTTTTGTGCCAGTACCAAACTGTCTTGATTACTGTAGCTTTGTATAATAGTATGAAGTCAGGGAGCCTGATTCCTCCAGCTCCGTTTTTCTTTCTCAAGATTGCTTTGGCTATTCGGGATCTTTTGTGTTTCCATACAAATTGTGAAATTTATTGTTTAGTTCTGTGAAAAATTTCAGTGGTAGTCTGATTGCCATTGCATTGAGTATGTATATTGCTTTGGGTAGATAGTCATTTGCACAATGTTGATTCTTCCAATCCAGGAAAATGGTATATCTCTCCATCTGTTTGTATCATGGTTAATTTGTTTCATCAGTGATGTATATTTTTGCATACAGGTCTTTTGTCTCCTTAAGTAGGTTTATTCCTATGTATTTTATTCTTTTTGTTGCAGTGGTAAATGGGAGTGTTTCCTTAATTTCTCTTTCAGATTTTTCATCATTAGTGTATAGGAATGCAAGAGATTTCTGTGCATTAATTTCATATTCTGTTACTTTACCAAATTCATTGATTAGCTCTAGTAGTTTTCTGTTAGCATCTTTAGGATTCTCTGTGTATAGTATTATGTGATCAGCAGACAGTTACAGTTTTAGTTCTTCTTTTCTGATTTAGACTCCTTTTATTTCTTTTTCATCTCTGATTACTGTGGCTAAACATTCCAAGACAATATTGAAAAGTAGAGGTGAGGGTGGGCAACCTTGTCTTGTTCCTGATCATAGAGGAAATGGGTTTAGCTTTTCACCATTGAGAAAGATGTCAGCTGTGGGTCTGTCATATATGGTCTTTATTATGTTGAGCTAGGTTCCTTCTATGCTTACTTTCTGGAGGTTTTTTTTTTTTAATCATAAATCCGTGTTGAATTTTGTCAAAAGCTTTTTCTACTTGTATTAAAATGATCATATGGTTTTCCTACTTTAATTTGTTAAAATGGTTTATCACAATGATTGATTTGTGTATATGAAGAATACTTGCATTCCTGGTATAAACCCCAGTTGATTATGGTGTATGATCCTTTTAATGTGCTGTTGGAATCTGTTTGCCAATATTTTGGTGAGGATTTTTGCATCTATGTTCATCATTGATATTGACCATTAGTTTTCTTTCTTTGTGACACCTTTATCGGGTTTTGGTATCAGGGTGATGGTGGCCTCGTAGAATGAACTTGGGAGTGTTCCTCCCTCTGCTTTATTTTGGAAGAGTTTGAGAAGGAAAAGTGTTAGCTCTACTGTAAATGTTTGTTAGAATTAGACTGTGAAGCCATCTGATCCTGGGTTTCTGTGTGTTGGAAGATTTTTAATCACAGTTTCAACTTCAGTGCTTGTGATTGATCTGTTTATATTTTCTATTTCTTCCTGGTTCTGTCTCAGAAAGTTTTGTTTTTCTATGAATGTGTCCATTTCTTACAGGTTGTCCATTTTATTGGTATATAGTTGTTTGTAGTAATCTCTCATGATCCTTTGTATTTTTGAAGGGTCAGTTGTTACTTCTCCTTTTTCTTTTCTAATTCTGCTGATTTGAATCTTCTCCCTTTTTTTCTTGATGAGACTGGTTAATGGTTTTTCCATTTTGTTTATGTTCTCAAAGAACCAGCTTTTAGTTTAATTGATCTTTGCTATTGTTTTCTTCAATTCTTTTACACCTTTTTATGATCTGATCTTTATGATTTCTTTCTTTCTGCTAACTTTGTGGGGTTTTTTTGTTCTTTCTGTAATTGCTTTACATGTAAGATTAGGTTGTTTATTTGAGACATTTCTTGTTTATTGAGGTAGGATTGAATTGCTATAAACATCCCTCTTAAAACTGCTTTTGCTGCATCCCATAGGTTTTGGGTCATCGTGTTTTCATTGCCATTTTTTTCATGGTATTTTTTGATTTCCTCTTTTATTTCTTCAGTGATCTCTTGATTGTTTAGTGGTGTATTGTTTAGACTCTGTATGTTTTTATTTTTTACAGTTGTTTTTCTGTAGTTGATATCTAGTGTCATAGAGTTGTGGTCAGAAAAGTTACCCTGACATCATTGCAATTTTCTTAAATTTACCAGGGCTGTATTTGTGACCCAAGATATGATCTATCCTGAAGAATGTTCCATGAGCACTAGACAAGAAACTGTATTCTGTTGTTTTTGGATGGAATGTCCTATAACTATCAATTAAGTCCATCTTGTTTAATGTATCATTTAAACCTTGTGTTTCCTTATTTATTTCCATTTTGGATGATCTGTCCATTGGTTAATATGGGTTCTTAAAGTTCCCTTGTATTATTATGTTTCTGTTGATTTCCCCGTTTATGGCTGTTAGTATTTGCTGTGTGTATTGAGGTGCTCCTTTGTTGGATTCATAAATATTTACACTTGTTATATCTTCTTCTTGGATTGATCCTTTGTTCATTATGTAGTGTCCTTCTCTTACAATAGTCTTTATTTTAAATACTTTTTTTGTCTGATATGAGAACTGCTACTCCAGCTTTCTTTTCATTTCAATTTGCATGGACTTTCTTTTTCCATTCCCTCACTTTCAGTCTGTATGTGTCCCTAGGTCTGAAGTGAGTCTCTTGTAGACAGCATATATACAGATCTCTTTTTTTTGGTATCCATTCAGCTAGTCTATGTCTTAGTTGGAGCATTTTATACATTTAGATTTAAGGTAATTTTCCATATGTATATTCCTATTGCCATTCTCTCAATGGTTTTGTGTTTGTTTTTGCACATCACTTCCTTCTCTTGTGTTTCTTGCCTAGATAAGTTTGTTTACCATTTGTTTGAAAGCTGGTTTGGTGGTGCTGCATTCTCTTAGCTTTGGCTTATTTGTAAAGGGTTTAATTTGACTCTCAAATGTGAATGAGATCCTTGCTAAGTAGAATAATCTTGGTTGTAGGTGTTTCTGTTTCATCACTTTTAATGTGTCCTGCCACTTTCTTCTGGCCTGCAGAGTTTCTGCTGAAAACTCAGCTCTTAACCTTTTTTGGATTCCCTTGTATATTATTTGTTGCTTTTCCCTTGCTGCTTTTAATATTTTTTTTGTATTTAATTTTTGATAGTTTGATTAATATGTATGTTGGAATGTTTCACCTTGGATTTATCCTGTATGGGTCTCTCTCTGCTTCCAGGATTTGATTGACTATTTCCTTTCCCATATTAAGGAAGTTTTCTGCCACAATGTCTTCAAATATTTTCTCAGTCCCTTTCTTTTTCTCTTCTTCTTCTGTGTCTCCTATAATTTGAATGTTGATTCATTTAATGTTTTCCCAGAATCTCTGAGACTGTCCTCAATTCTTTTCACTCTTTTTTCTTTATTCTGCTCTGCAGTAGTTATTTCCACTATTTTATCTTCCAGGACACTTACCCGTTCTTCTTCCTCAGTTATTCTGCTATTGATTCCTTCTAGAGAATTTTAAATTTCATTTATTGTGTTGTTCATCATTGTTTGTTTGTTCTTTAGTTCTTCTGGGTACTTGTTAAACGTTTATTTTCTTTTCTCTATTCTATTTCCAAGATTTTGCATCATATTTCCCATCATTACTCTGAACTCTTTTGCAAGTAAACTGTCTATTTCCTCTTCGTTTGTTTGTTCTGGTGGGTTTTTACCTTGCTCCTTCATCTGCTGCATATTTCTCTGTTTTCTCATTTTGCTTAGCTTACTGTGTTTGGGGTCTCATTTTAGCAGGTTACAGGTTAGTTGTTCCCGTTGTTTTCCTTGTCTGCCCCCAGTGGATAATGCTGGTTCAGTCGATTTTCTAGGCTTCCTGGTGGAGGAGACTGGTGCCTCTGTTCTGGTGAATGAGGCTCGATCTTGTCTTTCTGGTGTTTAGGATTACATTTGGTGGTGTGTTTTGCGGTGTCTTTGATCCTCTTATGATTTTAGATAGCCTCTCTGCTTATGAGTGGGATTTTGTTCCTTCCTTGCTACTTGTTTGGCATGGTGTGTCCAGCATTGAGACTTGCTGGTCATTGAGTGGAGCTGGGTCTTAGTGTTGAGACAGAGATCTCTGGGAGAGCTCTTGTTGATTGATATTACATGGGGCTGGGAAGTCTCTGGTGGTCCAGTGTCCTGAACTCGCCTCTCCCATCACAGAAGCTCAGGCCTGATACCTGGCCAGATCCCCAAAACATTGTCAGCCACACCACTCGTGTGCTAGAAGATCCACATTTCATTTGGAAAGAAAATAAATCTGGCAATCTCATTTCAGACATAGCCCATCAACTTTTTTTCCCTTTGTACTTTGTCTGTTTCACTTACTCATTGCGGGCCCTGTGCAGAGGCCTTGCCCCAACCCTTCAGGCCAGATTTCCTTGTGCAATGGCTGAGCTGACACTTCAGTTCGGGGTGTGCACTGAACCTCCTCAGCAGACACTCATCTCAAGATGGTGGCAGGCCATGTGCAGAGACACTACATACACCCCACAGTATCTGACCATATTTTTTAACCCCCTATCACAAAAGACATTTTATATCAGTCAACTCTAAGCCTACTTTTGAAAAGCATGGCAAAGCTAATTGAATATGGATCCAGTCAAAAAATATGGTCAAATTCCTATGTCTCCATTGAACAATGCCTCAGTCTGTCTAAAACATAAAACAATAGGTGATTGTAGGCTTGGAATATTCCTAATCTGTGCATGGGGATTGCAACAACAGAAGCAAGAAATGACTGAAACAACGAAACAGTGGCATGTTCCAAAATGCTTTGCACTTTATAGCTCAGTAATGCTTTGCACTTTATAGCTCAGTAATGCTTTGCACTTTATAGCTCAGTAATGTGTCCTTTAATTCATGTCTTGCAGGTTCTATCAGTCATTCCCCCTGTTCTATTAAATGTTTGTTTGTAAAATCTTGTCTGAATTGAGAAAGACTAAATTTTGATGGAAATTAAAAAGCCATATTTATCCCCGCAATTGCCACTATTTGTGCACAAATTTTTTCACATGCACACTGACTTATGACCCATATTTTAACCCTTTGATGAATGTTCAAAGTTACTAATAAAACTTGCTTTCTAGCTCAAAATATTTTTAGTATTTAAAGGCTGAGTTCAACTTAATAAAATTTGGTATGATTTGTAACATACTAAAAGATATTTTTGCTGCCTATCTACCGTGTTTCTCCTACTCTTGCTGCTACCATTAACTTTTTCAAATACCTTTCCATGATAGTTAATACCCACAATTAGAGTTCAACTTACACAAGCATAGTTACTAATCTAAGTTGGATCATCGCCTCCAGGTGGTCCTTTCTAAGATAACAGACATGATTAGGAATGGAGCAGCAGAGGTTAAGATCCTGATTGAATGGTAAGTTTTGATGGAGAAGGGGAAGCAGAAAAGTTTTCACATACGAGGCTTTATTGGGGTCATATGATGAGGTATGATTTTGGAGACCATACATAGCAAGTTGTGGCAATGAAGCCTTTAAGCATTCCAAAGTCACCTCAAAATTTCATTATAAGATAGCTCTTTATAGGGAAAATAATCTTTAGCAAAGTGCTCAGATCTTGAAAGTACTAGACAGAGTGAAACAAAATGAAAAAAAAATACTCTCTGTATTTCTCTGTGTGTGTTGTGTGTGTGTACATACATGTATATTTCGCTTGACTATAGTGCTTGACTATAGTGATGCTTTACATATATTACTTCTGATTATCTTGCACTAGCCTGTGAGTTAGGCATAGAGGGTCTAATTACAGCTTTTTTGTTTTCTTGTTATTTAAAATATGTGGTAAGCAGAGCACAAGAGAGATTAATAGCCTTTTCAAAGTCATACAGCTAGTTAATGTTAGAGCCAGTACTAAACCAAAATTCTGAGTATGTCTCAGTTTTCAAATTGTGCTCCAAGGTTTCTTAGTGTTTCTGGGAAATTTTAGTGGTTGTTGCAAGAGGACAGAAACAAGACACAGTGAGTGGGTCTGAATAGCTTACCTTGTCTCTCTGTGTATCGAGAGGTCACTGTTCTTAGTTTATTTGTTTTAGCTTGGATCCCTTCCCACTTCTCTCTGATGCCCTTTGCCTTATCCTCTTTCTGATTTAAACTCAATTTGGGCTCCATTGTCCAGAAACTGAAGCCACAGCTGAAATGTAAAGAAAAAAAATATTGACATTGAACTTCCAAGGTCCCAGGTCCTAGCATAAATCTTGTATTTAGAAGAATACTTAGCTAGCCATTTCTCCCATCACAAGAGGAGGAAAAAAAGAACTCTCTGGGCTACAGAAGAGGCAATAAGAGTTTGGAGATAATATAAAGTTGGAAATAATATGGGAACCCTGTCTAAGATCTGGGGAAATAGGGAACATTTTGAGTTTGGATCTCCCCAAGAGAAAATATTTGAACCTCTTTCTCTGGTGAAACACAGAGGTTCATGCAAGACTCATAGAAAAGTATTACTTTGAACACATCACATTATAAGAATTGATAGTATGACATGTCAAACAATTGGAGTATCAGAGATAGTTCCTTGGATTTTCTGAAGCTCTGGAGTGGTTAAATATACAGATATCCTATAGTTCCCAGGAGGCAGGTGCAGTAGTTAGCTGAGGAGGAGAGAAAGTCAGCTGACATACAGGGGACCTTCGGGTGGTATGAGAGAAGGCTATATCTGAGGTCAAGAGTGGATAATCCAGCAAGGAGTCAGATAAGGACACCATTATGTCAAAATGATGCTAACAAGCAAAAGAACGTAACCCAGTATTAGAAGTAGTTGCATATCATAAAATCAAGACAAATCAATATCTAGAGTAAGGTCAATGTGGCATTTATATAAGCTTCTAATGTAAACTTAGAATATACCACAGGGAGAAAGAAGGGGCGACAGTGATACCATGAATTTGATCACATTCAAATTAAAATGACTGAGAAAAATAGTAAAAGTGACTGAGTTTGTATGAAAGTAAATTGATAACTATTTCTGCTTCAAACAAATGGAGGCTCCAGTAGAAATTAATTTTAAGTTTTGAAAAATATATTACATACTTAACACACCTAAGTTCATAGTACTATGAAATTTAAGCATGGTGTTAATATATCAGCTTTCCATATAAGATTTTATTTTTAACAGAGAATAGCATCAAGTGAAAAAAGAAAAGGAAAACTGGTCTGAATCTGCATGAGATTGACAGTCTACCTGCTAAGGGGTAAAACACATTAGTGAAAAAATGTGCATCTCAACTCCTAACAGTGCATGTACATTTTCCTCAGCATTACAAGGATGGTGGAGGGCTATTAAACTTTCAGGCTGGAAGGATTTAATGTTGAAATGAGGTTGCCCTTAAAAGTAACCTAGACTTATAGCTTTCTGTAACATTAGAGCTGGGTGTAACTTAAGGATCATCATTTTCATTCTACTGATAAGAAAACTGAGACCAATATCAGTGAGATTCCTTGGCCTCCTTAACCCTGTGCTGTGATTTTACAGCTATCAATAATGAAGGACTTTAGCTGAGTTCTAGGAAATGTCTGGCTTAGATTATATTCATGTTAAAAAATAAATGAGAGACTTCCCTGGTGGCCCCATGGTTAAGACTTCATCTTCCAATGCAGTGGGTTCGGGTTTGATCCCTGGTTAGGGAGCTAAGATCCCACATGCCTCACAGACAAAAGCCAAAACATGAAAACAGAAGCAATATTATAACAAATTCAATAAAGACTTTAAAAATGGTTCACATCAAAAAAAATCTTTAAAAATTAAAAAATAAATAAACAAGAGGTAAGAATAATATCCCATGGGATTATCATTACTTTGGAATATTATGAGAAATAAATGGATAATTGAATATAAAATATTTTAAAAACTGTTAATTACTATACAAATGTGAAGGATCTCTATTAATGCCATAAATGAAGTCATATGATGACTCAATGCACCACAGTGCCTAGGTTAGAATCTCCCAGATGGAGAAAATAATCTTTTTGTCTGAGTTAATGGTGCAAGGTGAAAATGAAATTATTCCTTTAACATATGGCAGACAGCTATTTTAGACACTGAAGCATGGCTTTGACTACCTTCTTCATTAGCTTAGCTTGCATGAAATCCACAAACTTTATTAGTGGTCATAAAATGATGAGGCCCTTCTCAGAAATGACTACAGAATTGGCCTCTGTGACCTTCCTCAGTCCTGCAACCTGCTTCATATTGACCACAGCAATAGTAATTTTTAAATTATATCCAAATTTGACAGCCATTAATTTCAAATGACACCTTGATTTTCATATTACTGCACAGAACTAAAAGGAGAGCCTGACAAGATTGTATTACCTACCTTTGTAACTTTGAAGATGTCAATCAAATCTTTTATAACTCTTCTTTGACAGCAACGTTCCTATGCTCTACAATAACAACATAGTCCGTAGAGTCAAAAACAAGTCAGTAAAGACTACTTTTTCTTCTTTTATTACCTGTCAGACATGCAATTGATTTCGATATTTGCTTATTTTTAATTTGCTTTTGTTTTGTTTTCCAAATAAAATAATCACTTTTATTATAATGGATTTTGATATATCTGCGAGTAAACACAGACAAAAATAAACAAAACAACACACGTATAAATAACCTGTTCTTTATAACAAATGGATTTTCTCCAGGCTGTGTCCAGATGTTACTGCTATGCATTTATTTCACAAGAGCAGCTTGCTAAGAACTGTACCTGATTGGCCCTGGCTCTGGCCTTGGCCCTACCAAATGTGATCATAATCCACAGTTGCAGGTGTTAGCAGAGGTCCACAGAAGACCCACCACCTCATGATTTTGATCATATTGCAATCTATGGTAGTGTAAAATGTGAAACTTCAGGACTTGCTTGACCTGCACATTTTCCCCCTTTAAGGTCCTTATCTACCATATTGCAAAACACCTTTGTATCCTGCACCTTACATTACCTGTCTTTGGACCTATCTTGAGATGTGCTGAAAGCCTCATTGCATTTGAGACACTGATTTACCCTGTAATGTATCTTGGGTCAAAATTAGAGCAATATGTCTTATGGCAGCTTTCCTCAGTTTTAAAGGGGGAAATTACAGTTTGTCCAGGAATCTACTGCTTCACTAATTTTGAATTCAGAGGAAATATTTATTTTCATTGTACCATCTTGATTGCATCTGCACCTCATGTTGAGCTCAAGCATCTCACCCTGACATTAAATATCTTTTAAAAGATATATTACTGTAAAAAATGAAACAATACAAAGCAAAACAAAAAAACTATCACTGTCTTCTCTCTGAGAGGTCCTTAAATTCAGGGATTTCTATACACACTATATCAAGAGTTCATTAAGTCATTTGACAAGTATTCTCACAACGTTTTTGAGGATAGAGTTTACTGGGTGACTGGTGAGATAAAAGTGCATGTTAATTCCTCCCTTGAAAGTGCAGGGCAAACTTGGTAAAAATCACACTTTTTAAATAATATATGTACATCTTGGGTGAAGGGTAGGTTTCTTAAACCACAAAGTTGATTTCTTAGCATGTGAAATCAATGTGCTAAGTGTGCTCTTTAATGTTTCTTATATGTAGTGAATATGAATTCTTATCCTCTAGAAAGGGATAGGGAAATGGCAGCTGAGTGATCAAATGTCTAAGTGTCAGTGGTAGAGACAGAGTTCAAAGCTATTTCCATTTCTCCACTTTTATATCATCCTTTTCTAATCTGGCTTCCACAGTCCCTCATCACTTCACAAAACTGTTCTTGCTGAGATCATCAATAATATCTGTATCCTCTAAACTAAGGACCACTTATCAGTCCTCAACTTAATTTACCTTTCTGAAACATTTTCTTCTTTTGGCTACCATGAGTCCACACTCACCTAGAGGTAGCCTGCTTCTCTGTCTATCCCTATCAATGTCATTTAGGGATTCCAACTCCTCAAGGGCTCCTGAAGAATGAACTTTTCAAATTATGGTTCAACATTCTTTTGAAATATCATTATGACCTCCCAGTTAATGAATAACAATTTCATCTTCTGTGTATTGTGGTCACTCAAAGAACTCAATCTTTCCCTGAATGATTATCATGGTGAAATTGATCTGAATGAGCCTTGGTTTGGAAATGAATATGGGTTACAATTGTCTTTGTTGAAGCCACTCAAGATGCCACATATTATATCCTAACTCAGGTCTCATAAAACATTGACCATTTTCTACTATTTGGCAATTTTTAATTTCAAATTTAACTTAATAACAAATTGGAGCCATATTCTCTCTTTGCACCTTCAAGTACATATAGCCCATTCTGATTCAGTTTACTTCTTGGTCAATAGATCAAACTCAGGCAAACTCAGGCTAAGTTCACCAAGTTTTATGAAAATGGTCAAGTCTGAATTACTATTGGGAATCTTTTAAGAAGGGTTCTTCTATTGAGGTCTCCTATATGATATCCATTTTTTTCAGATTTATCAGCCCACTTTAATTTTATTGTTAGACTAGATTATGCCTTGAAGTATCACAGAACATAGATTATGAGGCATTGATGAACAGAGAGAAAAAGAAAAATTCACAAGAAGTTACAGAGCCAGATTTTGAGGCAGTAAACTAGCTACATCTAAATGATTCTACCTTTATTTCCAAGAAGAAAAACATATTGTAGAATTATTTTGTCATCAACATGTTCTACTATCTGACATTGCTATGACTTTAATCAGTATGTAAAAATCATTGAAACTGTAAATCCTGTCTTTGCTGTCATGCAAACTTGTACTGACCAAATTGAAAATCACATTTTAAAAGTCTTGATTTTTTAATTTAAAAATATTGTCAAGTGGTATGCAAATTCAGTAACAGAATCTTTAAAAGTCTCATGGGGGGATCTAGCATAGCTTATTTTTAAGAGAGTTGTATTTTATTGTAAGTGTTGGTTCTTTGTGCACAGCCTAACATATGTCGCCAAAATGTGTTATCTCCCTAGGTAACTCTTGAGCAAAATCTGTCATGTTTTATAAGAATATTGACTATTTTACTTTAACTTTTATTTTAACATCTGATTCTGAACTTGGGCTATTTTATGCACTTGTATATAACCCTAGGTATTTTCTATGTTGTATTTTGTATCTAAAATGTAGAACACCAAGTTTTACTTGAATTATACTTTATTTCTCTTATTATACACTGAAGATTTTTTAAATTAAAACATATTTAATATATAAAAGTGAATTTAAGGTATACAACATGTTGATTTGATACATTTTTATATTGTAATATGATTGCCATTGTAGTAATAGCACTTTTATCACATCACATAGTTATTTAATTTTTTGTGGTTGTAATACTTAAGATCTCATCTCTTTGCAATTTTGATGATTATAATGCAATATTATTGTCAATATGCACTGTATTGTGCATTAGATCGCTAGAACTTATTTACTACACATTGTAAGTTTGTACACTTAAGCGACATGTCTCCAATTTCCCCACCCTCCAGTCCCTGGCAACCACCATTTTACACTGCTTTTTTGAATTTGGCTTTTCAGATTTAATATATGAGTGATATCATACAATATTTGTCTTCCTCTGTCTGAGTTATCTCACTGAACATAATGTCCTCAAGGCCATCCATGTTGTTTCAAATGGCAGGATTTCTTTATTTTACATGGCTGAATAATATTTCATTGTGTGTGTGTGTGTGTCTGTGTGTGTGTGTGTGTGTGTATGTGTGTATCACATCTTCTTTATCCATTCACTTGTTGATGGGCACTTAGGTTTTTTCCATAACTTGCCTATTGTGAATAATACTGCAGAAAACATTGGAATGCAGACATCTCTTTGATATCTTATTTTTCATTTCCTTTGGATATATACCTAGAAGTAGAATTGCTGGATCATATGGTAGTTTTATTTTTAATTTTTTAAGAAAACTCCATACTGTTCTCCATAGTGGCTGCACCAATTTACTTTCCCACCAACATTATATGGGGCTCCCTATTCTTCACATTCTCACCAATACTCATTATCTGTTGTCTTGATGATAACAACCATTCTAATAGGTGTGAGGCGATGTCTCATTGTAGTTTTGGTCTACATTTCCCTGATGATTAGTGGTGTTAAGCATCTTTTCATGTACCTGTTGATCATTTGTATGTCTTCCTTGGAAAGGTGTCTATTTAGTTCCTGTGCCTATTTTAATGGATTTTTTGTTATTGAAAGTATTTTATTATTCAATCTCTTCACTTGATATTCTGGTTCATCATTATTATCTATCTTTCCTCTCCTCTTCTTGGATCCATAGTGTTTTATTTCCTTGTTTTATTTTCATCATTTGGTTTTAAGATAGTTTTGAACAGTGTTTAAGAGTACAGATTTTGGAGTTCAATGGCATAATAGTTAAAGCCCTAGATGTGGAGTCAGACAGAAAGTTTAAATCTTACTCTGCTAGTTATCAGCTATGTTATCTGAGGTAAATTATTTAAAATTTCTGACCCTCAGTTTCCACATCTATAAAATCGATATTACAATGCTTAGTTTACAGATATGTGTTCTCAATTAAAATAATTAATTGTGTACCTTTCACTTAGCATAATGCTTGGCACATAAACACATGATACATAGTAGCTGTTATTATTACTAATATTGTTATTATTAAAACAAATATTGGGGACAAAATATAGAATTTACATTAATGAAGTATTTTATTAAAATATAATGTAATAAACACTTTTATAGCTAGCTTAGACAAAGAGATGCAAAGAGTTTATCAAATAAAAACTACTTTCAAAGAATCCACATATTGGTGTATTAAGGATGTAAAATCTAACGCCTGTGCTCATCTTTACTCCAGAGTAACATTTATTGAAGTCTTAGACTTTAAGAGGACCTGAAAAAGATGGTAACATGTTCCAAGTTTGGGGAACTTTGTCTATTTACTCTCACTTTACCTGTTCATTTATATTTGATCTTTTAGAGTCAGTGAAGTCTTTCTGAGAGATAGAAAGTAATATATAGGTTGCTTAACAAATGAAAACTCCAAGGGCAAAACTGCCTTCAGGAACAGCTATATTTAGGGTTAAATGATGTTATCAGGACTCAGTCTCAGTTCACCTCTATGTTATGACTCTTCAGCTGGGTTGGCTTCATACTCACACTCTATGAAGTCAGAAAGTAGTGACAATGCAGTGCATACATCATCTCAGTTTTCTATCCAAGCAAAAGGAATAACAGCCTCTTTTCCAAAAATATCAGCAAAACTTTAATTGCATATGACTGGCTACAGTAGAAAAGGTATCCATCCTTAAAGTGATGACTGAGAACAGAGAAATGGTTTAGGCTAATCAGGGTGTAACCTTGGAGGTCTGGGATGGTCTCAATCTTATACAGACCATATGGATTGAGAGTAAAGAAGAGGATAGTTCTCAAAGAAACAGCTAGATATTTGTTTTAACAAAAGGGTATTGAGCAAAAAATAGATGTCTACTGTAGATTGTGGCGAATATAGTCAATTATTATATAGTATCTTCATATGGTGACAGATTGGTAACTAAAATTATTATGATGGTCATTTTGCAATGTATAGAAATATTGAATCACTATGTTGTATACCTGGAACAAACAAACTCATAGAAAAATAGATCCGATTTGTGGTTACCAGAGGTAGGAGAAGGGGTAGGGGAAATTGGATGAAGGCAGCTGAAAGGTAGAAACTTCCAGTTATAAGATAAATAAGTACTAGGGATGCAATGTACAATATGATAAATATAATTAACACTGCTGTATGTTATATATAAAAGTTGTTAAGAGAATAAATGCTAAGGGTTCTTATAACAAGGAAAAACATTTTTTTCTATTTCTTTAAATCTGTATCAACCTGAGATGATGGATGTTCGCTAAACTTATTGTGGTCTTCAGTTCATAATGTATGCAAGTCAAATTATTATGCTGTACACTGTAAACTTATACAGTGCTGTATGCCAATTATATATCAATAAACCTGGAAGAAAGAAAAAGACTTTTTCAAGCTGAAATGTTTAAAAGATATACCCAAAGATGACTTAAGCATCTAATGATCATATGGCTAGAAGAATTTCTCTGTTACATCACAACAAATTGATCAATAATTTGATTTGATTGGGCCAATATGATTTTATCACCTATCACATGGAATCACAGATTATTCTCTTCATCAATTTTTATTGCATGCTATATATTGGAACTGTGCTTAATACCCATTGTTGAAAGAGATTAATTAATTATTTGCAAGTTATAGATGCCTAATTAATTTAAAGTCAATATCAGAAAAGTAAAATAAATAATTTCATTATTACCCATAACTTTTTCCAAGTATTACTCAAGGCTAAAAACATTAAATAACTAAACTGTATAATTTGAATTTTCATACCTCATATCATATATTTGGTAAAAGTGGCAAACTGTCAGTAATATGTTTTTAAAGTCAGAAGCAGAATAGCAGAGTAAAGAGAAAATGACAAGAAGATGTAAAATTGAAACAGTAAAAGGGTGATTAAGGAGTTTAAAATTTTGGACTATTGAACTCAAATTCTAGAACGGACATTGTTACAGAATCAATTTGTACTTTGTTATCCTTTCTAACCTCACTCTTTAATGAAACTACTGGCTTTGGTGTGTGAATCATTCATTTTAAAAAGCTTTTGGAAATGAAGCTGAGATTTTTCAAAAATGATGTATCATTCCATAAATATGCTTATCTTTAAAAGTTGCTCATCAATTTGCAACTTCTTATAAAACTTAACCATGGTCAGTGCTTTAGTAAGTACAGAAAAGAAAGACCTGGTACACATGGAAGGTTCAATATGCTCCAAATTGTGCTACATGAAAAAAAAAAAAACTATTAAAATATAAAATAGAGATCAATAAGTCTAATTAACATTAAAAATTGACAAGCTGTTAATGGAATAAGAAAAAGTGTCAAAGACAATATCTTTTGTGGTAATATAGTTTTATTTTCATTATTCTACTGCTTTTACAATTCATGATTCAGGTTAAGCCAGAGACAAAAATTGGTAGATGCAGTACTTATAATAGACCTTATATACTTATAAGGAAACTGTTATATATGGGCTTATGAAATTCATAAATTGAGTTTTCACTTTTAAGATGTCTC
Source organism: Phocoena phocoena (assembly GCF_963924675.1). Taxonomy (NCBI): domain Eukaryota; kingdom Metazoa; phylum Chordata; class Mammalia; order Artiodactyla; family Phocoenidae; genus Phocoena; species Phocoena phocoena. The sequence continues at coordinate 83,463,772 of NC_089240.1, read as the reverse complement.
ACAAATTCCACAACCAACGACTACTGTCTTTATGTTCTTTTATGGAAAGGTGATATAATAAAAAAATATCCCAGGCCCAGTGAAAACTTGGTCTTTTCAGGGGAGGATTAAGGAGATAGACTTGGCATGCTGTTGATACTAATGCAATAGAGTTTTTGGCCTAAGGATAAGAAAAAAGAGATTCTCATGCTCTCATTCTCAACTAGGAAGTCTAGTTTGAGTAGACTGTGTAGCCATTGGCTTGATCATGGAATTCAGGTATTCATGAATGGCTTACAATCCAAGGAGAAAGGTTTAGTTTCTTGAGGTGAGAGTTTGGTTAATGCACCTAAAGGAGAATTTTAACTCAGAATAGAAAGCTTCTGAATAAAGAACAATAAATATCAGGGCAAAGAGATGGAAATTTAAAGAGCTGTAAGCTTGTCATAGTGATAATGGAAGCACTTAGTAACAAATCTGGTGTTTGTTTTCCATTTTCCAAATTAGCAGGTCTACATTTATCCTAGGTCAGAATTCTAGGACTCTTAACTACTGGGAACATAAATGTAAATCAGAAACAAAATAGCTTCTAATCAGAAAATTTATATTATAAAGGTCCTGAATTTTACTCTATGGGAGAAACAGAGCCACCTCTTGGCAAAATAGATAGATGATAGATAGATAGATAGATAGATGATAGATAGATAAGATAGAAAGGTATAGAGAGTTAAATAAATTTAAAAATATATAAAATTAGTGAAATAGACTGTGAATTATAGTAACAGGATATATTATCAACCTTGAGAAGTGATTTCTTAACTTCCACTGGAGGCCTGTAAAGATAGAGAGGATTTTTAAGACAGACCTTCGGCCTTCATCAGTTTTACCCAGTTTTATTTCCTTTTACCTTTTCTGTTTGACCCTTCATTTCTTCCATTTTACTCATTATTTCCTATTCATCTTCAGGACTTATGTCACCTTATCTGCCCAGCCCTTAGCATCTTTTTCTTGTAGTTTTTCCTCGTCCTATCTGTTCCTTTCTATCTGCAATTGTATACCAAATGTCTCTGTATTGATATCCCACTCTATATCTGCAGAATTCTCCTTTTTCTCCCCAGAAATAATTTCCAAAGGAAGAGACATTTGGAAAGTACAATTGAAGAATGGCTACAAGTTCAACAGCTGATCTTTGATAATCAGACCAGTGATGTAACATGCACTGTTTTTAATCAACGAGTTAAACATTTTCTGCATGCTTCCAATATTTATAAAATGTTCACAAATTAGAATTTTTAGAACCTATATCTTATTAACCAAAATGTGGAAATGTTCATTATCAAAGACTGATCCCTTGATGCTATGTAAATTAATACATTGTTTAGAGAAGAACTACAGGAGATAAGATCATCACAGTTATTTTTATGGCCTGTAAAGAACAACTGTTAAAAGTGAGTCATGAAGGATTTACGAGTGTAACAATATGGTGGATTACATGTTTTAGAAAACATCTCCTTTTACAAAATATCCAAAAATCTGGATAAAAAATATTTTTAAACAGCTAAATGTATTGTACAAATGTTAGGAATGTAAAGGACATGGTTAGAGGATAAAATTACTGAGGAAACATGAATCACCAAAACTATATTGAAGCCAAGCATTGTTCTTGTGTCATCTGTCAATTTCTTGTTTTCATGGGTCAGAAGCAGAGGAGAAGAGACAGAATCTAGGAATAAAGCAAGGTAGAAAGTTGAATTGAGGGCCTCATATAAAGAAGGTATATCTTAAGAGCCATACCCTCAGTTTGATTAAATAAGAAAAAAAGATTAATTTCTCACTAAAAGAAGCAGTTTAAAACACCTGATTAACTTGAACTTGGCTTTTTGAGGAAAGAAAAAACATGCTCTGAGGATCCTTAAACACAAGATAGCCCTCATGTGAATTTGAGGCTTGAATCAAACTGTGTGGACTCCAAAAGTCAAAGATGAGAAACAAGAATGATATCATAAAATGATGGACTAGGAAGCCCCAGGATCTTTTTTCTCCATCAAAATATCAAGAATAACAAAACTGGGTAAAATAACCTCATAGGAACTCTGATGAACAGTCAAAGGTCTTTGGCAACCAAAAAACACCCAATTAAGAAAAATCCACATTAACAATGGCAGGAAATTTTATGGCATTTTTACTCACCCATGTCCCACACTCTCCCTAGCATGGCAAAGTATTGTTCAGGTGGAGACAACAACTCAGTTCCCAATTTACTCCCTCAAACAGGAGGGAGTAGAACAGACCATGTTTTCAACATTCTAACCAGTGTGAGGGATAGTTGAAAGAATTGTCCCCATTTCACCTAACTCAGATATCAGGTGGGAAGAAGCAGCAGGCACTGCTCAGGAAAGGTACAGGGAAAATAAGACCCACAGACACCTGGGGGAAGAGACTGCAGGTGGAAACACACCAGAGACCAACTAAGGAACTCAGAAAAAGTTAAAAGGAGACTATCTGGGAAATTAAACATTCAAAAGAAGCCATGTAACACAGGGAAATCAAAGAATCACACAGGCCCAGGCAAAATGTATGCTCAGAAAAGTTTTCAGAAGACTTTAACTTCTGGCTGTTTGCAAGGATCACACCACACCAAGGTAATTAGTGAAGAACTATCTCAGCATAGAGTTAGTCCACCAAGGCTGAGAGAAGCAGCTGTTTTTTTTTTTAATGCCCAACTTTCAATGACAATAAAAATCAAAAGACATACAAAGAAATAGGAAAATATTGCCCATTTGAAGGAAGAAAATAAATTATCTGACACCTTCCCTGAAGAGATACAGGAATCAGATTCAATAGGTAAAGTCTCTAAAAAAACTGTCTTAAATATGCTCAAAGAGCTAAAGAAATATATAAATAATGAAAGGAACTCAGGAAAATGATATATGAATAAAATAAAAATATTAAAAACTATAAAACTTATAAAAAGGAACTGAACAGAAATTGTAGAACTAAAAAATAACATAATTGAATTGAAAAATTCACTAGAGAGCTTCAACAGCAGACTCGAAGAGGCAGAATAAAGAATCAGCAAACTTGAAGATAGGTCATTTGAAATTATTGAGTCTGAGAAACGAAAAGAAAAAAAGAATGAAGAAAAGTGAGCAGAGTTTAAGGAACTTACAGAACGCAATCAGGTAGACAAATATACACATCATGGATGTCCCAGAAAGAGAAGAGAGAGAGAAAGGGGCAGAGGATTACTTGAAGAAATAATGGCTGAAAACATCCCAAAATTGATTTTTAAAATCTGAATACGTAAATAAAAGAAGCTCAGCAAACTCCAAGCAGGATAACTCAGATACCCATGCTGAGACACATAAAAATAAAACTGTTAAGTAATGATTTAAAAAATCCTCAACTTGAACTTTCCTGGAGGTCCAGTGATTAAGACTCTGTGCTTCCACTTCAGGGGGCGTGGGTTTCATCCCTGGATGGAGAGTTAAGATCTTGCATGCTGCTTAGTGCAGCCAAAATTAAAAAATAAATTTAAAAAATTAAAAATAAGTAAAAAATCCTCAACAAAATACCAGGAAATCAAATTTTGCAGCATATTAAGAGGATTATATGCCATGAGCATGTGTTTTATTCCTGGAATACAAGGGTAATACAATATATGAAAATCAATCAATATAATGCACCACATTAATGGAGTAAAGGAAAAACACCCCACAGGATTTTCTCAATTGATGAAGAAAAGGCACTTGACAATTTCAACACCTTTCATGATGAAAACATTCACCAAACTAAGGAAGAAAGGAAATTTCTTCAACATAATACAAGCCATGTATGAAAAACCCACAGCTAAGATCAAACTTAATGGTGAAAGATTGAAAGGTTTTTCCCGAAAATCAGGAACAAGACAAGGATGCCCAATTCTGCCACTTTCATTCAACATAGAACTGGAAGTTCTAACCAGAGCAGAAACGCAAGAAAAGGAAATAAAGATGTCCAAACTGGAAAGAAAGAAGTGAAATGATCTCTTCACAGATGAAATTATCTTATATGTAGAAATTCCCAAAAGATTCCACAAAACATCTATTAGAACTAATGAACAAATTCATCATCTTGCAAATCCAAAATAAATATTAAAAAGTAAGTTTAGTTTCTATACACTAAAAGTGAAAAATCTGAAAAAGAATTTAAGAAATTAATTCCATTTACAATAGCATCAAGAAAAAAGAAAATGCTTAGGAATAACCTTAACCAAGAAGGTGAAAGACATGAATACTTAAAACTACAATCAGTTCTGAAAGAAATTAAAGAAGACATAAACAATTGGTAATACATCTCCTGTTTATGGATTATAAGACTTAATATGTTAAGAATGGCAATATTACCCAAACCAATCTACATATTCAATGTAATTGCCATCAAAATTCCAATGAATTTTTTTCAAAAATAGAGAAATTTATATGGAATCTCAAAGGACCTTGAGTAGCCAAAAATATTTTGAAAAAAAAAAAAGAACAAAGTTGGAGGACTCATAATTCCTGATTTCAAAACTTACTATGAAGCTACTGTAATAAAAACATTGTGTTGTTGACATTTAGACAGATACATAGAACAATGGAATAGAATAGAGAGCCCAGAAATAAATCTCACATATACTTCCAAGTGATGTTCAACAAGGTTGCCAAGACAAATTAATGGTGAAAGGACAGATATCTATGTGCAAAAGAACGAAGTTGGACACTTACATTACACCATATATAAAAGTGTATGCAAAGTAGATCAAAGACCTAAATATAAGTACTAAAAGCATAAAACTTAAACAAAAATATAGGGGAAAAGTGTCATGGTACTGGATTTGGCTATGACAACAAAAGCACAGGCAACATAAGAAAATAGATAAAAAGGACTTCATCAAAAAATATATATATATATGCATCAAAGGACACTGTCAAGAAAGTGAAAAGGCAGCCACAGTATAGGAGAAAATATTTGCTAATTGTATGCCTGATAAGGGATTAATAGTCAGAATATATAAAAAGCTCATACAACTCAACAACAAGAACAACAAAAGAAACCCAATTTAAAAATTGTTATACATTTCTCCAAGGAAAATACACAAATGGCCAATAAGTACATGAAATAATCTTCAACATCACTAGTCATTAGGGAAATGCAAGTTGAACCCACTCAGAATGGCTATCTTAAAAACCCCCAGAACAGAAAGCAAGTGTTGAGAATGTGGAGCAATTGGAGTCTTGTGCATTGCTATTGGAAATGTAAATGGTGAAGCCTCTGTGGAAAGCTGTACAGCATTTCCTCAAAAAATTAAATATAGAGTTATTGTATGATTCAGCAATTCCCCTTCTAGGTATACACACAAAAGGATTATAAGCAAGGATTCAAATAGATATTTTCACACTAATTTTCATAGCAGAATTATTACAGTAGCCAAAAGATGGGAACAACCCAAATATCCATCAACAGGTGAATAGATAAATGTAATGTTTTATAAACATTCATACATACATTCAGTGGAATATTATACATACATATAATGGAATATTATTCAACCTTAAAAGGAATGAAATTCGGATACATGGTAGAATATGGACGTTCATACTGAAGACATGTTAAATGAAATAAATCAGACATAAAAAGACAAATATTATATGATTCCATGTGTGTGAGGTATTTAATATAGTCAAATTCATATAGACATAAAGTAGAATAGTGGTTACCAGGGTCTAGGAGGAGGAGGGACTGGAGCTTTATTTTTTAATGAATAAAGTGTTTCAGTTTGGGATGATGAAAAAGTTCTGGTAATAGATAGTGATGATGGTTGCACAACAATGTGAATAGACTTAATGCTACAAAATTGTACATTTAAAAATGATAAATTTTATGTTATGCATATTTTATCACAATAAAAAAAATCAAAGCTGAACCCCTAGTTTACACTTCCCTGTATTGGTAGTGCCCCCCAAAACCTAGCATGAATAACCAATATCTTCTATAATGGAAAGCATTTTAAATTCTCACGTCAAAATGTCTCACAGATAACATTTCACCAAGCATAAGTTCATAGTAAAAACAAAAACAAAAGAAAAAAGAAAACAAATCCAAAAAACCCACATAAACAAACAAGACATCCTATGTGAGAATCAACAGAAAAAATATACTATATTGAGACTCCAAATACTGCATAAACTTGAGTCACTAAGTAGAAGATACTATAACTATCTAAAATGGACATATGTGAAATATAAAGATACAGTTTAAACATAAATGGATGGGGCTTCCCTGGTGGTGCAGTGGTTGAGTCCACCTGCCGATGCAGGGGACATGGGTTCATACTCCGGTCTGGGAAGATCCCACATGCCGCAGAGCGGCTGGGCCCGTGAGCCATGGCCACTGAGTCTGCTCATCCGGAGCCTGTGCTCCGCAACAGGAGAGGCCACAAGAGTGAGAGGCCCACGTACCACAATAAATAAATAAATAAATAAATAAATAAATAAATAAATAAAATAAAACATAAATGGATGGGAAAAAATACACATCATGCTGTCAGTAGACCTATCAATGCTATATTAATACCAGGCAAAATAGACTTCAGTGTAAAGAGATAAGAGGGACAATTTTGTAATGACTAAAGAGTCAATCCAGGTTGACAATTAGATGTATGCAGGCACCTCATAACAGAGCTTCATGATAAATGTAGAAAAATTTGACAGAATTGAAGCCAAAAACACAATTATAATTGGACAGCTTCACCTCTATCTTTCTCTTCTTCTCTCTGATCCTCATCATTATTTTATAGAAAAACTAGACAAAAAGTGAAGATATAAAGCATCTAAATAACACTATTCACCACATTGACCTAAGTAATATTTATAGATCACTACACTTAAGTTCTTCATAATACATATTCTTTTTAAGAGAACATAGCCCTTTCCCAAGGTAGACCATGTTAGGCCAGAAAAAAATAACTCTCAACTCATTTAAAAAAGGTAAAATCATACAGAATATATTCTCTGATCACAACAGAAATAAAATAAAAATCAAGGAAAATATTCAGCAGCATGAGCTGTTGTATATTTTGGAGATTAATCCCTTGTTGGTTGCTTCTCTTGCAAATATTTTCTCCCATTGTGAGGGCTGTCTTTTCATTTTGCTTATGGTTTCCTTTGCTGGGCAGGAGCTTTTAACTTTAATTAGGTCCCATTTATTTATTTTCATTACTCTAGGAGGTAGATCTAAAAAGATCTTGCTGCAATTTATATCAGAGAGTGTTCTGCCAAAGTTTTCCTCTTAAGAGTTTTATAGTACCTGGCCTTATATTTAGGTCTTTAATCCATTTTATTTTTGTGTATGGTGTTAGGGAGTGTTCTAATTTAATTCTTTTACATGTAGCTGTCCAGTTTTCCCAGCACCACTTATTGAAGAGACTCTTTTCTCCATTGTATATTCTTGCCTCCTTTGTGATAGGTTAGTTGCCTGTAGGTGTGTGGGTTTATCTCTGGACTTTCTATCCTGTTCTGTTAGTCTGTATTTCTGTTTTTGTGCCAGTACCATACTGTCTTGGTTGCCGTAGTTTTGTAGTGTAGTCTGAAGTCAGAGAGCTTGATTCCTCCAACCAAAACATGTGCAGAAGATCTAAATAGACATTTCTCCAAAGAAGACAAATAGATGGCCCAAAAGCCCATGAAAAGATGTTCAGCATCACCAATTATTAGAGAAATGCAAGTCAAAACTACCACACGGTATCACCTCACACCAGTCAGAATGCTCATCATCAAAAAATCTACAAACAATAAATGTTGGAGATGGTGTGGAGAAACGGGAACCCTCATACGCCATTGGTTGGAATGTAAATTGGTACAGCCTCTATGGAGAACAGTATGGAGGGTCCTTAAAAAATAAAAAATAGAGCTACCATATGACCCATCAATACACTCCTGGCCATATATCTGGAGAAAACCATAATTCAAAAAGATATATGCACCCCAATGCTTATTGCAGCACTATTCACAATAGCCAGGACATGGAAGCAATGTAAATATCCATCAAGAGAGGAATGGATAAAGAAGATATGGTAAATATATACAACGGAATGTTACTCAGCCATAAAAGAAATGAAATACTGCCATCTGCAGCAACATGGATGGACCTAGAGGTTGTCATACTGAGTGAAGTAAGTCAGAAAGAGAAAGACAAATATCATATGATATTGCTTTTATGTGGAGTCTAAAAAAATGTTACAAATGTGCTTATTTACAAAACAGAAATAGTGTCACAAATGTAGAAAACAAACTTATTGTTACCAGGGGTGAATGGGGGAGGAGGGATAACTTGGGAGATTATGATTGACATATACACACTACTATATATAAAATAGATTACTAATAAGAGCCTACTGTATAGCACAGGAAACTCTACTCAGTACTTTCTAATGGCCTATATGGGAAAAGAATCTAAAAAACCGTGGACATTTGTATATGTATAACTGATTCACTTTGCTGTACACCTGAAACTAACACAATTTTGTAAATCAACTATACTCCAATAAAAATTTTTAAAGAAAATATGATATTTAGAAAAAACTCAGTAAATTCTGTACACCATGGGTTAGAGAAGAAATCACAAGTAGAATCAGAAATGTTTCAAACTTAAAAATTATGAAATTAATACATGCCAAACTTATGGGTTGCAGATAAAGCAATGTTTAAGGGAAAATTTATAGCTTAAAAGCTTAAATACATAAATAAAAAATTGGGTTAATTCAATGATTTAATGTTCTACCTTATACAAAGGCAGAAAAACTAAATCCAAAATAAGAAAAATAAAGTATTGAAGACATTGGTAGAAATCAATTACATAACAAAAAAGTAGAATATGGTTCTTTAAAATGATTGACAAAATTCATGAACCCTAAGCTAGACTAATAAGTAATAAGGAAAGAGAATACTAATCCTCTTTAGGGTGAAATAGGGCTTATCACTGCAGATTCTACATCCATTAAAAGAAAAAAAAGAATATTATAAACAACTTTATGCTAACAAATTAGACAATCCATATGAAATTGATACATTCCTTGAAAACAATACATTAAAAGTGACACAAGATAAAATTTTAAATCTTAATAGTCCTACATCTACTAAAAGATAGAATTAGTCATCATACATCTCCTCAAAAAGAGACTTCCAAGACCACATATTAAAAATTTAAGAATAAATAACACAAATCTTCCACAAAACTTCTCAAAAATATATAGGAAATGAGAACACTTTCCAGCATATTTTATTTTATAATCTTATTTTTTTATCCTGGAAGAAGTTGTTACAATAAAAGAAAATTATAGATCAGTATCTCCCATTAACATAGATGCAAATAATTTAATGATTAATTAACAAATTAAATCTAACAATATTTTTAAAGGATGATATAGTATGACTAAATAGATTTATCCCAGAAATGTAAGATTAGTTCAATATTCAAGAATAGGACAATATACAGTTTCTAATTTCTGGAGTTAAAAGATAAGCTGGAACTAAAACAGAAGACAAATATATCATACAGGTTTGTAAGATGATTGGAAATAACGTATCTTAAAACACTTGAATTGTTTCTGAAGATAGTAAGGATATATATTGTCTTTAAAATTTGTTAAGAAAAATGTAGAGAATATCACTTATACTAACGAAAATGAATAGAAATAGACACTTATACAACAAATTACAAGAAATTCCACCAAATGAAAATGCATACTTTTAAAAGCGCACATACCAAAATTATGAATTTGATTATATCTTGTAATATAATACTTACATTATAAGCTATAATGTAAGTGTCAAAAAACTCAACAAATTTGTAATATAAAGAACACATTCTCTTGAAGAAAACACAAGAAGTTAATAACACAATATTCAAAGACAATATGATTATGTATACATATAAGTCCAGTTCAGGTCTATATAGTAATTATTATAATTTATTAAAAATACAGCATGTTTGTGGCATATAATGTCAATATATCACTGTCCATTTTATTTCTTTACACCAGTAACTGTTGGAACATTTCATTTTAAAGTTGTCACATTCAGTAACAACAAAAATACATGGGCATTTAGGAAGAAATGTAATAAATGTAAGACCTTATGTGTAGAAAGGTGTTAAACTTTAAAAAGATCTAAAATAAATGTGTGGATATACTCTGTTCATTAGTAGGAAGATAATATTAAAAAATATATCAATTCTACCTAAATTTATCTGTAGATTGAATTCAATTACAATAAAATCCCAAGGGTAGAGTTTGTGCAACTGACAACATAATTCTAATGTATATGGAAGAGCTGTGGGACAAAAATGACAAAAGTCTTATTAAGAAAAGTTATGTGGTAAGGGTCTTGCCCTACTGATAATCCAAGCTTACTATAAAATCAAAGTATTAAGATGAAGTGGTATTGGGAAAATAAATAGGCTAATGGAAATCTATCTCTATTAGACTTTGTGATAAAAATTCTTGAAACTTCCCAAAGAACAAATGTTCAGTCCATAATCACAATCCCAGAAAAAAAAATTACCACTGCAGACCATTTTGATATCTTAGTTTATGGAATGGGCACATCACATAATCTTTTCTAATCAACTGAAAATGTAGTATTCTAGTAACTGCAACTCCAGGATCTTTGTATTGGCTACATGGCCTAGAAATCTATGATATATTTCTTGCTCAAAGACTTTAAAAAAAATAAATGGCCTTGGTAATGCTGAGAATTGCTACATTGACAACTTCCTCTGAAATAAATCATTTTTTTTTCTTTTCCATTATAGTTTATTACAAGATGTTGAATATAGTTCCCTGTGCTATACAGTAAATCCTTGTTGTTCATGTATTTTATATATGATAGTGTGCATCTATGAATCACATATTCCCAGTTTGCCCCTCCCCCCCACTTCCCCTTTGCGAACCATAAGCTTGTTTTCTACATCTGTGAATCTGTTTCAGTTTGTAAATACTTTCATTTGTATTATTTTTAGACTTCACAAATAAGTGATATCATAATATTTGTCTTTCTCTGACTTAGTATTATAATCTCTAAGTCCATCCATGTTGCTGCAAATGGCATTATTTCACTCTTCTTTATGGCTGAGTAATATTCCATTATATATATATATATATATATATACATGTATGTATGTATATATATATATATATATAATATACATAGGTACATGTATCTTTCTAAATTAGAGCTTTTATTTTTTCCAGATATATGTCCAGGAATGGGATTGCTGGATCATATGGTAACAATATTTTTAGATTTTTCAGGAACCTCCATACTGCTTTCCATAGTGGCTCTACCAATTTACATTCTCACCAACAGTGTAGGAGGGTTCCCTTTTCTCCACACCCTCTCCAGAATGTTTATTTGTAGACTTCTTGATGAGGACCATTCTGACCAGTGTGAAGTGATACCTCATTGTAGTTTTGATTTGCATTTCTCTAATAATTAGCGATGTTGAGCATCATTTCATGTGCCTGTTGGCCATCTGTATGTCTTCTTTGGAGAAATGTCTGTTTAGGTTTTCTGTGCATTTTTTTGACTGGATTTGTTGTTGTTATTTAGTTGTATGAGCTGTTTATATATTTTGGAAATTAAGCCCTTGTTTGGTCGCATCATTTGCAAATATTTTATCCCAGTCCACTGTCAATGGAACAGAATAGAGAGCTCAGAACTAAATCCACACACCTATGGTCTATTAATCTTTGACAAAGGAGTCAAGATTGTACAGTGGAGAAAAGACTGTCTCTTCAGCAAGTGGTGTCAGGAAAGTTGGACAGCCGCATGTACATCGTTGAAGTTAGAACACCCCCTCGCTCCCTACAGAAAAATAAGCTCAAAATGCCTTAGAGACTTAAATACAAGACATGACACCATATAAAACACCAAGAGGATAAGAACTATTTGATAATGAGAACTTTGGGCTTGAGTCACAACCATGTCTCCAAATGATTCCAAGCTTAACAATCTCAGGAGCTCTTCAGAGCTTACTGTAGTATGTATCTGTAGAATTAGTTAGAAATGCCTTTGGAAATAAAATCCATTAAGTTTTTAAGGGACTATGAGAAGGATTTTATGTGAATAAGAACATTTTAAATAATTACATATGCCAACATGTTGGAGCATAGCATCTAAGAGTCATGCATGGTAAATCATGACAAGGACAACAGAATTGAATTTCTGCATCTCAAACTTTACTGTCAGTACATAAAGATAACTACTTCTGTTCAAAAATGCTTTGAGCAAAAGCTCTAATGCTCTAAGATCCTGCAAATCCCATTTCTATATGCTTTTTAAGTTGTTTAGTTCTGAATCAGCAGTCTAAAAGTGTGTTTAAACACTGCAGGTAACCATTTCCAATGGAACAAATAGGAAGGAAATCAGGTTAGGGCGAGGGCATCCAGCAGGACTCTTTTACTGTCTACTCCATGTCAGTGTAAATTGATTTCTTTAAGAAAGACACTCAGCAAAAAGAGAACAGATTGCAGGAAACATGTTCTGCATGCAAGAAAGAGCAAAGAGATAGGATACAGACTACTTGCTGATAATTATGCAAAAGGATTTAAAAAATCCACAGAAACATTATAGCTATAGCATAACAATATTGTAGCAGGTTGAAGCTGTACAAACTAGGTTTGCTTGCAACAGCACAAAACAGATAATACATGAGTGATCTGGCCTATTCTCTTTCTTTTATGCAAAATATTTGCTAGCTCATAAGTTCCTGATGGTTTCTTTATCATGGGTCATGTTACTCAAATTACTATTTGCTAAGCACAAAGTTTGAGCTAAATAATAATAACAAAGCAGTGCATCGTGTAACAACTGAAGAGAAATATATGTATTAAGAATAATACTAAAACAACATAAAATTCTGAGCATGTAGCTGGAAGAAATATAAAGAGCTCAAGAAATTGAGATAGGGACTTCCCTGGTGGCACAGTGGATAGGACTCCACGCTCCCAATGCAGGGGGCCCGGTTCAGTCCCTGGTCAGGGAACTAGATCCCACATGCTTGCCGCAACTAAGAGTGCACATGCCACAACTAAGGAGCCCTGGAGCCACAACTAAGACCCACCGCAACCAAATAAATAAATAAATATTAAAAAAAAAAGAAATTGAGATATATTTGTGCTTACAAACTTAATTAGCTGCATGCTTGTTAAGCAAAGCAGTATACAGAGGGAACATTATCACAAATGGTAAAAGACCCTTCCAGCCCAAACTTGAACACCAAAAGGCAGCTATTTCAGTGAATGAAAGCTATGGGTTCTTCCACTTTGTGAAGAACATACTTTGGGATATTACTAGTGGGTGGAGAACTTTTTAAAATTAAACATTTTATTTTGAGGTAATTTTAAATTCATGTGCAGTTGTAAGAATAGCACAGAGATCCATCCCTATGCACTTTCCCCAAGTTCCCACAATGGTAGCACTTGCAAAACCATTGTTCAATATCAAAATCAGGATATTGATATTAATACAGAAAACTTCCATCACCATAAGGATCCTCCATCCTTTATAGTCACATGCATTAATATTATCCTTAATTTTCATTTCCAACTGCTGGCAACCACTAATCTGATCTCCATTTCTATGACTTTGTCATTTCAATAATGTTACATAAACACAATTTTAAAATATGTGACCTTCGTGATTGGCTTTTTTCACTTAGCATAATTCCCTGGAGATTCATCTAAGTGGCTGTTTGTATCAGTAATTCACTCATTTTTATTGTTGAGTAGTACAGTGGACCCATGAACAACACTCTTTTTTTTCTCCACTAAACACAATACTACACAATCTGGCATTGGTTCAATCTGCAGATGCTGAAACATGTATAGGGAAGAACCAAGATACAAAGGACCCTTGTATAGGGAGGGCTAACCATAAGATATACCCGCATTTTTGACTGCATGGAAAGTCAGCGCCCCAAACTCCCAAGTTGTTCAAGGGATTTATATCATGGTGTGGATGTCTACAGTTTGTTTAATTATTCACACATTGAAAGATAGTTGGGTTGTTCCCAGTTTTGTATTATCATGAATAAAGCTACTATTAACATTTCCATAAATGTTTTAGTATGAACATAAATTTTCATTTCTCTGGGTTAATTTCCCAAATGTGCAATGCTGGGTCTTATGGTAGTTGCATGCTGAATTTTGCAAGAAACTACCAAACTTTTCCATAGTGGATGTACCATTTTACATTCCCAACAATAATGTATGTGTCGTCTTATTCTAGTGCATCCTTGCCAGCATTTGGTGTCACTGCATTTTTATTTTACCCTTTCTGAAGTGTCTGTAATGATAACTAATTATGGTTTTAATTTGCATTCTCTAATGGCTAATGAAGCTGAATATATTTTCATGTACTTAGTTGTCATTTGTATATCCTCTTTGGTAAAATGTCTGTTCATGTCCTTTGTCCATTTCTAATTGGATTGTTTGGATTTTTATTATTGAGTTTTGATAATTCTTTTCAAAATATTAGCCTGTTGTTGGATATATTGTTTGCAAACACTTGTTCTCGTCCTATAGCTTGCCTTTTTATCCTCCTAACAGGGTCTTTTGCAGAACAACCATTAAAATTTTTGATGAAGTCCAATTAGTAATTATTTTCCTTCTGTCAGTGTCAAGTTCATCATAAATTTCAAGTTAAATTTTGTATAAGGTATGAAGTTTAGATAGGGGTGGCTTTTTATTTTTTTTTTTCTGTTTTGATTTGGGTTTTTACTCTTTGTAGTGGTGATGGTGTGTGTGTGTGTGTGTGTGCATGCATGAGCACTAGTGTGTGCATATTATCTATTTGTTTGTTAGTTTGTTTTTATTTTTTTTGCTTATAGATGTCCCATTGCTCTGGCACCAGTTGTTGAAAATGATATCCTTTCTCCATTGAATTGCTTTTGCACCTTTCTCAAAAATCATTTGGACAAATTTGGATGGATTTTATACTTTTGGGTTACCTTTTCTGTTCCACAGATCTATTTGCCTATCCATCCACAGTCCCTTGATTACTCTAGCTACCTAGGCCACCCTAATATCAGGTAGAGCATTTCCTTCCACTTAATTTTATTATTTAAAGATTTTGTTTTAGATATTCTAGGTCTTATGTCTTAGTATAAAATTTTAGAATAGGCTTGTTTTTATGCTATAAAAAACCTAAAGACTTCAATTGCTTTGGAAAAATTATAAATTATATTATTTTTAAATTTCATTTTTCTTGTGATAATTATTAGTGTATAAAAATATGATGGATTTTTGTGTGTTGATCATAATTTCTGTGAACCTGCTGAATTCATTAGTTCTACAAGTTATTTTTGTAGACATCTTGGGATTTTATACATAGAAAATCATGTCATCTACAAATAGGGACAGATTTATTTTTTTCCTTCCCTATATGTTTGACTTTTGTTTTCTTGTCTAATTACCTTACCTAGGACCTCCAGTAGAATGTTGAATAGAAATTGTGAGAGCAAACAATCTTCTATTGATCCTGATCTTAGGCTGAACACATTTAGTTTTTCATCATTAAGTATGATGTTAGCTGTAGGGATTTTGTAGATGTTCTTTATGAAGTTGAGCAAATTTTTCACTATTCCTAGTTTTCTGAGACTTTTTTCATCCACAGGTTTTAGATTTTGTCAAAAGCCATTTCTGAATCATTTGGTATGGCTATATAATATTTCTCCTTTAGTATGTTGATATGGTAGATTACATTGATTGATTTTTGAATATTGAACCAGTCTTGCATACTTGGAATCAATCTCACTTGGTCATATTGCAAAATTCTTTTTATACATTGAAGGATTCAGTTCGCATATAAAATGTTGGTTACATTATACATGTAAGTTCATGAAAGATATTGGTTTGTATTTTTCTTTTTGTTACTTTCTTTGTCTGGTTTAGGTATTAGTGTATAGTGACTTCATAAAATTAGTTGAGAAGTGTTGTTTTTTTCCTCAGCTAATCTCTGTAAGAAGTTGTTGCAGCCCCTGAAATTTCAAATGCTCCCTTTCTAACATAGAGCTTCACAAGGCTGCAAAGGTCTAGCCATGCATTCTTTTGTTCTCACTAGATAGGTCCTCAACCTAGAGGAAAAGGTTGTCCACCTAGCTAGTTCCCAGATCAGCCAGACCAGATGTCACCCACCTGGTCCTCAACCTGATGGGTTTCGCCTTCCTGTGTACCCTTGAAATTATTCAAACAAGCAAATTGTATCCTCCCTTGGGAACCAAGGGTCACCTCACCCTCTGGTTACTATGAGGCCTGCCTTCCACATCCCCAGTTGGTTCAATCTACTCATGATTCCAACCCCTGTGCAGTTCTGCATGGTGCAGTGTCTTCTTCCCCAGCATGTATTTGTCATTAATAAACTGCTGCTAGTGTTATCTGTCCATTTGGGGTGTCAGGTGTCCTGCCATCTTTTACTATTTAGGGTGGGAGACCCTCTTTCAACAATGGAGTGAATAGTAGGTGATTAAAACAAATGTTATTAATTAAATTAATTGGTATTAATTCATAAATATTTGTTAGAATTATCCAGTGAAACCATATGGTACATGATATTCCATTTTGGAAATTTTTAAATTACAAATTAAATTTCCTTAAAGGTTATGGAACTATTCACACTATTTCATCTTGATTGAGTTTTGGTAGTGTGTAATTTTCAATAAATTGGTCCATTTCTTTTAAGCTTCCCAATTTAGGAGCACAAAGTTGTTCATATTTTTCCCTTATTATCCTTTTAGTTGTTGCAGGATCTGCAGTAACAGTCCCTGTTTTACACTGGATTTTGCTGTTCTTATCTTTTTCACTTTTGATAGAGATTTGTCAATTGTATCAATTTTTTTGAATAACTAGCTAATGTTTTAATTGATTTTTTCTGTTGCTTTCTTGTTTGTAATTTCATTGATTTCTGCTCTTATTTTTTTAATGTATTTCTTTCTGCTAGTTTTGAGTTTCTTATTTTCTCCTTTCTTGACAACTTTCTTCTTTACTAATGTAAGTGTTTTGTACTATAAATTCTTTCAACATTGTTTTAGTTACATCCCAGAAGTTTGATAGGTTGTATTTTCATTTTCATTCAGTTCTACTTAGCTTTATTTTTTTCAACATCTTCTTTGACCATGGATTCTTTAAACTTGTATTTTCAAAAATGTTTCCAAGTATTTGAAGATTTTCCTGTTGTCTTTCTTATTATTTTTATGTTGTATGCATTATGAACATAGTATATACTTGTATTATTTCAACTTTTTATAAATATGTTGAAGTTTATTACCCAAGGTATGGTATATCCTGGTGAACATCCCATGAGTGCTTACAAAGAATATGTATTCTTCAGTTATTGAGTGAAGTGTTCTATAACTGTTTATTAGATCTTATTCATTGATGTGTCATTGAGTTCAATATCTTTGCTAATTTTCTGTTTAGTAATTTTATCAATTACTGGTAATGGGAAGTTGAAATCTCAAAGTATATTTATGAATTTAGCTATTTTTCCTTTCAGCTTTATCAGTTTTTTTCAATGTATTTTGAAGTCCTCTTGTTTGGTACAGACACATTTAGGATTTTTGTGTCTTCTTGGTTGGTTTATCCTTCAAGAATTATGTAATGTGCCTCTTTGTCACTAGAAATTTTCTTTTTCAATAGGTTTACATTATCTTATATTAATAAAGACACTCTGGCATTTTTGAGTAATGTTAGTATGATATATCTTTTCCCATTATTTTACTTTCAATCCTTCCTATGTTATTGTATTTGTAGTGCATTTCCTGTATAGAGCATATAGTAATTTTTTAAACTCACCTGGGAGAACCTCTATGTTTTGTTTGGTATATATGGACCACTAAAAGTAACTATAAGGGATACTGTCAAGATGGCGGAAGAGTAAGACGTGGAGATCACCTACCTCCCAACAAATACATGAGAAATACATCTACATGTGAAAAACTCCTACAGAACACCTACTGAATGCTGGCAGAAGACCTCAGACTTCCCCAAAGGCAAGAAACTCCCCACATACCTGGGTAGGGCAAAAGAAAAAAGAAAAAACAGAGTCAAAGCAATAGGGACGTGACCTGAACCAGGGGGAGGGAGCTGTGAAGGAGGAAAAGTTTCCACACACTAGGAAGACCCTTCACTGGGGGAGATGGGGTGTGGGAGGAGGGGAAGCTTTGGAGCCATGGAGGAGAGTGCAGCAGAAGGAGTGCAGAGGGAAAAGCAGAGAGATTCCTGCACAGAGGATTGGTACTGACCAGCACTCACCAGCCCGAGAGGCTTGTCTGATAACCAGCCAGGGTGGGTGGGGGCTGTGAGCTGAGGCGCTGGCTTCAGAGGACAGATACCAGGGAGAGGATTGGGGTTGGCTGTGTGAACACAGCCTGAAGGGAGCTAGTGAACCACAGCTAGGCGGGAAGGGGTCCAGGTAAATAAACAGCCTAAGGGGCAAGAGACCATTGTTTAGGGGTGCAAGAGGAGAGGGGATTCAGAGCATGGTCTAAGCAAGCTCCAGAGATGGGTGCAAGCCGCGACTATCAGTGCGGACCCCAGAGATGAGCAAGAGACGTGAAAGCTGCTGCTGCAGCCACCAAGAAAACTGTATGCAAGAATAGGTCACTATCCATGACACTGCTCCCGGAAGCCTGTGCAGCCCGCCACTGCCAGGACCCAGTGATCCAGGGACAACTTCCCTGGGAGAACACTCGGCATGCTTCAGGCTGTTGTAATGACACACTGGCCTCTACTGCCTCAGGCTCACCCTGCATTCTGTACTCCTCCCTCTCCCCAGCTTGAGTGAGCTGGAGCCCCTAATCAGCTGCTAATTTAACCATGTCCTGTCTTTGCAAACAGATGCCCTCAGGGGACCTACAAACAGAGGTGGGGCCAAATCCAAAGCTGAACCCTAAGAGCTGTGCGAACAAAGAAGAGAAAAGTAAATCTCTTCCAGCAGCCTCAGGAGAAGCAGATTAAATCTCCACAATCAACTGGATGTACTCTGCATCTGTGGAATATCTGAATAGACAATGAATCATCCCAAATTGAGGTGGTGGACTTTGGGAGCAGCAATATATATATATATATATATATATATATATATATATATATATATATATATATATATTTTTTTTTTTTTTCCTTTTTATCTTTTTGTGAGTGTGTATGTGTATATTTTTGTTTGTAATTTTGTCTTTGTAACTTTGCTTTAAAAATTTGTCCTAGGGTACTGTCTGCCCTTTTTTTGTTGTTGTTGCTGTTGTATTTTTTCTATGGTTTTTAGGGCTTGTTATCATTGGTGGATTTGGTTTTTGCTTTGGTTGCTCTCTTCATTCATTGTTTCTTTTTTTATTAGTTTTTAATTGTTAATTATTTTTATTTTAATAATTTTATTTTATTTTCATTCATTCTTTCTTATTTTCTCCCTTTTATTCTGAGCCATGTGGATGACAGGATCTTGGTGCTCTGGTAAGGTGTCAGGCCTGTGCCTCTGAGATGGGATAGCCGAGTTCAGGTCAATGGTCCACCACAGACCTCCAAGCTCCATGTAATATCAAGTGGCAAAAATCTCACAGAGATCTCTATCTCAATGCCAAGACGCAGTTCCACTCAATGACCAGCAAGCTACATGGCTGGACACAGGAACACAACCCCACCCACTAGCAGAAAGGCTGCCTAAAATCATATTAAGGTTACAGCCACCCCAAAATACACGACCGGACATGGACGTGCCCACCAGAAAGACAAGATCCAGCCTCATCCACCAGAAGACAATCACTAATCCCCTCAACCAGGAAACCTACACAACTCACTGAGCCAACCTTAGCCACTGGGGACAGACACCAAAAACAATGGGAACTATGAACCTGCAGCCTGCCAAATGGATACCCCAAACACAGTAAGTTAAGTAAAATAAGAAGGCAGAGAAACACACAGAAGTTGAAGGAGCAAGGAAAAAAAGAAAAACAGACCAAACAAATGAAGAGGAAATGGGCATTCTACCTAAAAAATAATTCAGAATAATGATAGTTAAGATGATCCAAAATCGTGGAAATAGAGTGGAGAAAATACAGAAACCTTTTAACAAGGACCTAGAAGAATTAAGCAGCAAACAAACAATGATGAATAAAACAATAAATGAAATTAAAAATTCTGTAAAAGGAATCAATAGCAGAATAACTGAGGCAGAAGGATGGATAAATGACCTGGAACATAAAATAGAGGATATAATGTTGCAGAGCAAAATAAAGAAAAGGAATGAAAAGAATTGAGGAGAGTCTCAGAGACTTGTGGACTAACATTAAACATGCCAATATTCGAATTATAGGGGTCCCAGAAGAAGAAGAGAAAAAGATAGAGACTGAGAAAACATTTTAAGAGATTATAGTTGAAAACATCCCTAATATAGGAAAGGAAATATTTAATCAAGTCCAGGAAGAACAGAGAGCTCCATACAGAATAAAGCCAAGGAGAAACATGCCAAGAAACATATTAATCAAACTATCAAAAGTTAAATACAAAAGATAAATATTAAAAGCAGCAAGGGAAAAAATAACAAATAATATACAAAGAGATCCCCAGAAGTTTAACAGCTGATCTTTCAGCAGAAACTCTGCAAACCAGAAGGGAGTGGCAGGACATATTTAAACTGATGAAAGGGAAAAACCTACAACCATGATTACTCTACCAAGCAAGGATCTCATTCAGATTCGGCAGAGAAATTAAAACCCTTACAGACAAGCAAAAGCTAAAAGAATTCAGCACCACCAAATGAGCTTTACAACAAATGTTAAAGGAAATTTTCTAGGCAGGAAACACAAGAGAAGGAAAATACATACAATAACAAACCCAAAACAATTAAGAAAATGTTAATAGGAACATACATATTGATAATTACCTTAAATGTCAATGGATTAAATGCTCCAACCAAAAGACATAGACTGGCTGAATGGATACCAAAACAAGACCTGTATATATACTGTCTACAAGAGACCCACTTCAGATGTAGGGGCACATACAGACTGAAATTGAGGGGATGGAAAAAGATATTCCATGCAAATGGAAATCAAAAGAAAGCTGCAGTAGCAATGCTCATAACAGAGAGAATAGACTCTAAAATAAAGACTATTACAAGAGAGAAAGAAGGAAACTACATAATGATCAAGGGATCAATCCAAGAAGAAGAAATAACAATTGTAATTATTTATGCATCCAATATAGGAACACCCCAATACATAAGGCAAATGCTATAAAATGGGAAATCAATAGTAACAAAGTCATAGTAGGGGACTTTAACTCCCCACTTTCACCAATGGACAGATCATTCAAAATGAAAATAAATAAGGAAACACAAGCTTTAAATGATGCATTAAACAAGATGGAATTAATTGATATTTATACAACGTTCAATCCATAAACAACAGAATACACTTTCTTTTTAAGGGCTCATAGAACAGTCTCCAGGATAGATCATATCTTGGGTCACAAATCAAGCACTGGTAAATTTAAGAAAATTGAAATTGTATCAAGTATCTTTTCTGACCACAACACTATGAGACTTGATATCAATTACAGGAAAAATTCTGTAAAAAATACAAACACATGGAAGCTAAACAAAACACTACTTAATAACCAAGAGATTACTGGAGAAATCAAAGAGGAAATAAAAAATACTAGAAACAAATGACAATGAAAACACGATGACCCAAAACCTATGGGATGCAGCAAGGCAGTTTTAAAAAGGAAGATTATAGGGCTTTTCTGGTGGCACAGTGGTTGAGAGTCTGCCTGCTGATGCGGGGGACACGGGTTCGTGGCCCAGTCCGGGAGGATCCACATGCTGCAGAGTGACGGAGCCCGTGAGCCATGGCTGCTGGGCCTGTGCATCTGGAGCCTGTGCTCCACAACAGAAGAGGCCACAACAGTGAGAGGCCCGCATGACGAAAAAAAAAAAAAAAAAAAGGAAGATTATAGCAATACAATCCTACCTCAAGAAACAAGAAACATCTCAAATAAACAACCTATCCTTCCACCTAAAGTAATTAGAGAGAGAAGAAAAATACCAAAGTTAGCAGAAGGAAAGAAATTAAAAAGATCAGATCAGAAACAAATGAAAAAGGAAGGAAGGAAACAGTAGCAAAGACAAATTAAACTAAAAGCTGGTTTTTTTGAGAAGATAAACAATATTTATAAACCATTAGCCAGACTCATCAAGGGAAAAAGGAAGACCCAAATCAATAGAATTAGAAATGAAAAAGGAGAAGTAACAACTGACACTGCAGAAATACACAGGATCATGAGAGATTACTACAAGAAGTAAATGCCAATAAACTGGACAACCGGGAAGAAATAGACAAATTCTTAGGAAAGCACAGCCATCAGAGACTGAAACAGGAAGAAATAGAAAATATAAACAGGCCAATCACAAGCACTGAAATTCAAACTGTGATTAAAAATCTTTCAACAAACGAAAGGCCAGGACCAGATGGCCTCACAGGCAAGTTCTATAGGCCATTTAGGGAAGAGCTCACACCTATCTTTCTCAAACTCTTCCAAAATACAGCAGGGGGAGGAACACTCCCAAATTCATTCCACAAGGCCACCATCACCCTGATACCAAAAGCAGACAAAGATGTCATAAAGAAATGAAACTACAGGCCAATATAACTAATGAACATAAAATCAAATATCCTCAACACAATAGTAGCAAATAGAATTGAACAGCACATTAAAAGGATCATACATCATAATCAAGTGGGGTTTACCCCAGGAATGCAAGATTCTTCAATATTCGCAAATCAATCAATGTGAAACACCATATGAACAAATTAAAGTATAAAAATCATATGATCATCTCAATGATGTAGAAAAACCTTTTGACAAAATTCAACACGGATTTATGATAAGGACCCTCTTGAAAGTAGGCATAGAGGGAACTTTCCTCAGCATAATAAAGGCCATATATGACAAACCCACAGCCAACACCATTCTCAATGGTGAAAAACTGAAACCATTTCCACTAGATCAGGAACAAGACAAGGTTGTCCACTCTCACCACTATTATTCAAAATAGGTTTGGAAGTTTTAACCACTGCAATCAGAGAAGAAAAAGATAATAAAATGAATCCAAATCAGAAAAGAAGAAGTAAAAGTGTCACTGCAGATGACATGATACTGTATATAGAGAATACTAAAGATGCTAATGGAAAACTACTAGAGCTAATCAATGAATTCAGTAAAGTAGCAGGATACAAAATGAATGCAAAGAAATCTCTTGCATTCCTATACACTAATAATGAAAAATATGAAGGAGAAATCAAGGAGACACTCTCATTTACCATTGTAACACAAATAAAAATATACCTAGGAATAAACCTAGCTAAAGACACAAAAGATCTGTTTGCAGAAGACTATAAGGCACTGGAGAAAGAAATTAAGGTTGATAAAAACAGATGGAGTGATATAACATGTTTTTGGATTGGAAGAATCATCATTGTGAAAATTGCTATACTACCCAAAGCAATCTACAGATTCAATGCAATCGCTATCAAACTACCAATGGCATTTTTCATGGAACTAGAAGAAAAAAATTCACAATTTATATGGAAACACAAAAGACACCAAATAGCCAAAGCAATCTTGAGAAAGAAAGGTGGAGCTTGAGGAATCAGACTCCCTGACTTCAGACTATACTTCAAAGCTACAGTAATCTAACCAGTATGGTAATGGCACCAAAACAGAAATATAGATCAATGGAACAGGATAGAAAGCCCAGAGATAAACCCACGCACATATGGTCACCTTATCTTTGATAAAGGAGGCAAAAATATACAATGGAGAAAAGACAGCCTCTTCAATAATTGGTGCTGGAAAAACTGGACAGCTACATGTAAAATAATGAAATTACAACACTCCCTAACACCATACACAAAAATAAACTCAAAATGGATTAAAGACCTAAATATAAGGCCAGACACTATAAAACTCTTAGAGGAAAATATAGGCAGAACACTCTATGCCATAAATCACAGCAAGATTCTTTTTGACCCACCTCCTAGAGAAATGGAAATAAAAACAAAAATAAACAAATGGGACCTAATGAAACTTAAAACCTTTGGCACAGCAAAGGAAACCATAAACAAGAAGAAAAGGCAACCCTTAGAATGGGAAAAAATATTTTCAAATGAAGCAACTGACAAAGGTTAATCTCCAAAATTTACAAGCAGCTCATGCAGCTCAATATCAGAAAAACAAAGAACCCAATGAAAAATGGGCAGAAGACCTAAATAGACATTTGTCCAACAAAGATATACAGAATGTCAGTAAACACCTGAAATGATGCTCAACATCACTAACAATTCGGGAAATGCAAATCAAAACTACAATGAGGTATCACATCACACCAGTCAGAATGGCCATCATCAAACAATCTACAAACAATAAATGCTGGAGAGGGTGTCGAGAAAAGGGAAACCTCTTGCACTGTTGGGGGGTATGTAAATTGGTACAGCCACTATGGAGAACAGTATGGAAGTTCCTTAAAAAACTACAAATAGAACTACCATACAACCCAGCAATCCCAGTACTGGACATATACCCTTGGAAAATCATAGTTCAAAAAGAGTCATGTACCACGATATTCATTGCATCTCTATTTACAATAGCCTGGACGTGGAAGCAACCTAACTGTCCATCGATGTATGAATGGATGAAGAAGATGTGGCACAATTATAAAATAGATTATTACTCAGCCATAAAAAGAAACGAAATT
The DNA here is from genome assembly GCF_963924675.1 of Phocoena phocoena. Taxonomy (NCBI): domain Eukaryota; kingdom Metazoa; phylum Chordata; class Mammalia; order Artiodactyla; family Phocoenidae; genus Phocoena; species Phocoena phocoena. The sequence goes on along the minus strand of NC_089240.1, from coordinate 83,438,966 downwards.
GAGTTATTTGTAGTGAGGTGGATGGACCTTGATTCTGTCATACAGAGTGAAGTAACTCAGAAAGAGAAAAACAGATATGGTATTCTAACACATATATATGGCATCTAAAATGAAAAAACTGTTATGAAGAATCTAGTGGTACGCCAGGAATAAAAACACAGACCTACTAGAGAATGGACTTGAGGACACGAGTAGGGGGAACGTTTAGCTGGGACAAAGAGAGAGAGTGGCATGGACATATATACACTACCATATGTAAAATCAGTAGCTGGTGGGAAGCAGCCGCATAGAACAGGGAGATCAGCTCGGTGCTTTGTGACCACCTAGAGGGGTGGGATAGAGAGAGAGATGCAAGAGGGAAGAGATATAGGGTTTATATATATGTATCACTGATTCACTTTGTTTTAAAGCAGAAACTAACACACAATTGTAGTTGAATTATCCCCCAATAAAGATGTTAAATTAAAAAAAAAATAGTAATTATATGTTTGTACCTAAGTGTGCCATTTTATTATTTGCACTCTATGCATTTCTCTATTCTCTTTTTCTCTTTTCTTGGCTTCTTGTAAATTACTTGATTTTTTAGGGTTTCATTTTTTTTTAAAAATGTATTTGTTTTGAGTAAATCATTTGGTTTAATTTTCTTTTGGTTTCTCTAGGTTTTCCAATATACATATGTAGCTTATCACAAACTGCTGATACTCAGTGGTTTACCTCTTTAAGTGAAGTATTGAAACTGCTTCCATTTGAGTCCCTTTACCCTCCCCAATTATTAAATATAATTGTCTCTGCTATTTTCTCTACATACATCAAACACCACAATGCATGCTATAATTTTTTCTTTGACAATCATATATGATTTAAGAATTTCATTGGAAGAAGAAAAATCTATTTACTTCTACGTTTACCCATTCTGTTTTTCTCCTTTCTTCTTTCAATTTCCAATCCTTCTTATCATTTCTTTTGTTTGAAAAGCTTTCTTTAGCCATTAGTCAAAGTAAGATTTACTAGGGACAAATTATGTTAGCTTTCTTTTGTCTAAAAATATCTCTTCATACCCTTTATTCCTGAGGAATTGTTTCGTTGATTATATAATTCTCAGTAAGTGTTTTTTTCTATCAGTATTTGAGAAAATGTTCTGCCACTGTCATTTAAATTAATATCTCCCTATTGGTAATGAGTCATTTTCCTCTGGTTGCTTTTGAGGTTTTATTTTCTTTCTATTTAATTTTCAGAACTTTAATTATGACATGTCTTGGCATGGATTCATTTGTGTTTATCTTGTTTGATATTTACTTGGCTTTTTGAACCTAGAGGTTTATACCTTTTATCAAATTTTGGGTGTATTCAGCTATTGTTTCTTCAAATACTTCTTCAGTCACAATCACTCTCTTTTCTACTTCTAGTGCTTAAATGATATAAATATTAAATCTTGGATTATTATCTCACAGGTTCCTGAGTCTCTGCTCAGTTTTATTTTTCAGTCTATTTACTTTTATTTTTAATATTATGGAAATTCTCTTCCACTGTCATCAGTTTAACTGATTTTAACTTCTGTCATACCTACTACTGAGCCTTTCCAATAACTTTTTATTTTGTGTTTTTTTATTCTTCAATTCTTAATTCCTATTGGGATCTTTTCATAACATATTTCTTTTCTGAGGATCTCTACATTTATTCATTTCAAAGGAAATCATAATTACTTACTGACATAATTTTATGATAGCTGCTCTAAAATTACAGTCAGATAATATCAATATTTGATGTATCTAATAGTTTTCTGTCCATTTTATTTTCTCATTTAAGTTGTGATTATCATTTTTCTTATATGACTAGTGATTTTTTATTATACCTGGATACAGTTTTGGATGTTATGTTAGGAGACTTCATTCTATTTAAATTATCTATTTTACCAAACAGTCACCCTTTCAAGCTTTAGCATATATATTTTAGCAGCTCTCCTGGACATTCCTGATGCTCCACTATAGGTAGATGAGACCTGCCACTCTCTGTGTTTGTAGGACGGAAAATGGATTGATCCACAGGCTCTACCAGTGATGATGCTGTGAACATATTGTATCTCTCACCAAGTTTAGGATGTTTCCAGACATTATTTCTTCAAATACTTCTGTGGTTGTCAGTGAGAGTGGAGAAGGGGTGACCCGACACTTCATTGTTTCTACTATTGTCACTGCTGCATGCAGATCATACTCACCGCTACCAGAAGTTTTGAGGCAGGAAATGGCTTTATCCACCTAAGGTCTGCTGGGGATTCTGATGCACGCAGGTAGGCCTACTCCTGCTGGCTGATGTGAGGCAGTGATTGGCTTGCCCTTGTACAGTCTACTAATGATGCTTTAATGGCAGATTGTGCTACTTCTGCTGACCACTGCTAGGTGGAAATTGGATAGCCTTACTGTGTTTTGCTACTGATATTGCTGGATGCGTATTAACCACTGCTGCCATTGGTTATGAATCTGCCTCCCAAGTCTCTACTGGGTTTTCCCTTTCCAGTGACTTGTCTAACACTATCAAGATTTTTTTTTTCATTTCCTAGTTTTTGTTGTGTTTGTCTCTCTATCTATTGTGGTTGACAGTTTCAGGATGCTCTGTTGTCCACTGCAGCATGTATGAGAGATTAAAAAACTAAAACACAGGGAATACAATGCAGTGTTGTTATACAACCACAGAGGACCCAAGTCAGTCAACCTTCTTTTTCACTTCAAGGTGATCCTGATTTTGGATCACCTTGTACTGTGCAACTGATATTGAATGTTGCTAGAGGCTCAGCTCTCCATTGGCCCTGCTGACACTGGTAGGAGATAGAGTGCCACTAAACTTTGCTTCACATCTCCTCTTTCAGTGTCCTGTTTCTAGAAGGTTGTGGCCGGTTAATTCCCCCTGGGGCCCTGCTGACTCCAGGAAGATAGTGGAGTGGTACCTAGCTCCATTTCACGCCACCATATTGAGTCTCATAGTAATGCCAGGCGGGGGTATAGGCACAGCCCCTCAATGAGATCCACTGGCTCTGGGGTGAGGATGAAGCAGATTAGATACTAGCTTTGCCTCAGACTGCCTTGTTAACTCTCTGCTGACAAGTGAGAGTGGATGCTCAGATTGACGTTGGACTCTATTTGCCACTACTCCAGCAGGAAAATCTAGCACCACTTGCTTCCATTAGGTGAGAGATGAAAGATCAGCTCCTACACATCTTCATTCATACTACCCCAGAAAAGGAATCAAAGAGTGTCCTGCTTTCAAGGAGAGGTGAATGAATAAATAGCTCCCTCCTCAGCCCTGCCAACACAATCCAATGGGGAAATCAGAGCATCACCTGCTTCTGCCAAACAAGGGATTAATTAGCTCCCTGTCTGGACTCACCAACATTATCATGCAGGTAAATTGGAGTGCCACAACATGCTTCCATGTGGTGTGGTTACATATCAGCTCCTTATTCACCCCATTGATATCATGGGGAGGAGGCAATTTTTTTTCTGCTGGTGTCTGATTGGAGTAGAATAGTTATTGTTAAAACATTTTCTGTTATTAAACTACCATTTTCCAGGTTTATAGATTAGGAAAAATAAGCTTTCTTGAAGCTTCTTTTGTGTCACCAGTTAGTGTTTTGAGTCAGAGGCTATTGCAATAACATTTTCAGGATATGTGTTAGCCAATAAGCAAAGCTTAAGAAGCCACTGCCATGTCGTACCTGAAGTCCTGAGCTCCCTAGGTAGTCCAACATTTTCTTTCTACCTGTTAGAATTTTCTTATGATTAGTTATTAAGTTACATCTGAGGGTTTTTTTAGCTGTAAGAATAAGTAGCTGGGAGGAAAGACCTATTTTATCACGCTAAGAATTGGATATGTTGGAGAACTTGGAGTTAGAAAATTAACATGTGGGAAATTATTTGACATTGAAAACTTATTACTTAAAATTTTTGTATGGTCTCCACTTAATCTGCTTAGCATATAATTTCATCAGCACCTTAAAATAAAGAACTACTCTGAGTCCCAGTTTATAAAAGGTTTTCCTTTCATTGGTGAAAACTTCCACAGTCTCATGAATTTGAGAATCTCTTCTTGGTTCCTTTCTTTTTTTTTTCTTTTATGAAGAAAGCATCTTCTGATTGTACAAATGAATGGCTATGCCTACTCTTCTCTGTTCTGTCATTTGTATTTTAATAAAGCTAGCTGAGCTAGCCACACTAGTTAGTAGGTAAAAGAAGAAACAAACATATTTTTAAAGTATGTATGGCCTTTGTGCCCATACCATACTGTTTTGATTACTGTAGCTTTGTAGTATACTCTGAAGTAGGGAAGCCTGATTCCTCTAGCTCTGGTCTTCTTTCTCAAGATAGCTTTTGCTATACATGGTCTTTTGTGCTTCTATGCAAAATGTAGATGTTTTTGTTCTAATTCTGTGGAAAATGCCATTGGTAATTTGATAGGGATTGCATTGAATCAGTTGATTGCTTTGGGTAGCATAGTCATTTTCACAATATTGATTCTTCTAATCCAAGAACATGGTAAATCTCTCCATCTGTTTGTGGCACCTTTTTTTTTTTTTCATCAGTATCTTATAGTTTCCTAAGCATAGGTTTTTGCCTCCTTAGCTACCTAAGTATTTTATTCTTGATGTGGTAGTAAATGGGATTGTTTCTTGAATTTCTCTTTCTGATTTCCATTGTTAGTGTACATAAATTCAACAGATTTCTGTGTATCAGTTTTGTAACCTGCAACTTTACCAAATTCACTGATGGGCACTAGTAGTTTTCTGGTAGCATTTTTAGGATTCTCTATGTATAGTATCATGTCATCTGCAAACAGTGACAGTTTTATTTCTTTTCCAATTTGCATTATTTTATTTCTTTTTCTTCCCTTATATTCGTGGCTAAGACTTCCAAAACTATGTTTAATAAAAGTGGTGAGAGTAGACATCCTTCTCTTCTTCCTGACCTTAGAGGAAATGCTTTCATCTTTTCACCATTGAGTATGATGTTAGCTGTAGGATTGTCATATATGGCCTTTATTATGTTGAGGTATGTTCCTTCTGGGCCCACTTTCTGGAAAGTTTTTATCATATATGTGTGTTGAACTTTGTCAAAAGGTTTTTCTGCATCTATTCAGATGATCATATGCTTTTTATTTCTCAATTTGTTAATGTAGTGTATCACATTGATTGACTGACATATATTGAAAAATCCTTGCATCCCTGGGATAAATCCCACTTGATCATGTTTCATAATCCTTTAAATGTGTTGTTGAATTTGGTTTATGGGTATTTTTTTGAGATTTTTGTATCAATGTTCATTAGTGCCATTGGCCTATAATTTTGTTTTTTCTGTGATATCTTTGTCTGGTTTTGGTATTAGAGTGATTGTGGCCTCATATAATGATCTTGTGAGTGTTCCTTCATTTGCAATTTTTTGGAAGTTTCAGAAGGGTAGGAGTTAACTCTTGTATTAATGTTTGAAAGTATTCATCTGTGAATCCATCTGGCCCTGGACTATTTTGTTGGAAAATTTTAATCACAGTTTCAATTTCAGTACTTGAGATTGGTCTGTTCATATTTTCTATTTCTTACTGGTTCAGTTTTTCTAAGACTTCATCCATTTCTTCTAGGTTGTCCATTTTATTAGTGTATACTTGCCTGTAGTAATCTCTTATGATCTTTTGTATTTCTGTGGTGTCCATTATAACTTCTTTTTCATTTCTAATTTTATTGATTTGAATCCTCTCCTTTTTTTTCTTGATGAGTCTGGCTAAAGGTTTATAAACTCTGTTTATCTTCTCAAATAACCAGCTTTTAGTTTCATTGATCTTTGCTCTTATTTTCTTCACATCTATTTCATTTATTTATGCTCTGACCATTATGATTTCTTTCCTTCTGTTAACTTTGTGTTTTGCTTGTTCTTATTTTTCTAGTTGCTTTAGGTGTAAGGATAGGTATTTTATATGAGATTTTTCTTGTTTCCTGAGGTAGGATTTTATTGCTATAAACTTCTGTCTTAGAACTGCTTTTGCTGCATCCCATAGGTTTTGAATTGTCATGTTTTCATTGCCATTTGTCTCTAGGTATTTTTTGATTTCCTCTTGGCACAAAAACAGAAATATAGATCAATTGAACAGGATAAAAAGTCCAGAGATATACCCACACACATATGGTCACCTAAGTTATGACAAAGAAGGCAAGAATATACAATGGAGAAAAGAGAATCTCTTTATTAAGTGGTGCTGAGAAAACTGGGCAGCTACATGTAAAAGAATGAAACTAGAACTCTCCCTAACACCATACACAAAAATAAACTCAAAATGGATTAAAGACCTAAATATAAGACCAGATACTATAAAATTCTTAGAGTAAAATATAGGCAGAACATTATCTGAGATAAATCACAGCATGATCTTTTTCAATCCACAACCTAGATTAATGAAAATAAAAACAAAAATAAACAAATGAGACCTAATGAAATTTAAATGATTTGCACAGCAAAGGAAACCATAAACAAGATGAAAAGACAACCCTCAGAATGGGAGGAAATATTTGCAAATGAAGCAACTGACAAGGGATTAATCTCCAATTTATACAAGCAGCTCATGCAACTCAATATCAAAAAAACAAGCAACCCAGTCCAAAAATGGGTGGAAGACCTAAGTATATATTTCTCTAAAAAAAACATACAGATGGCCAACAAACACAAGAAAAGATGCCTAAATTTGCTACATATTAGGGAAATGCAGATCAAAATTACAATGAGGTATCACCTCACACTGGTCAGAATGGCCATCATCAAAATATCTACAAACAGTAAATGCTGGAGGAGGTGTGAAGAAAAGGGAAACCTTTTGCACTGTTGGTGGGAATGTAAATTGATACAGCCACCATGGAGAACAGTATGGAGGTTCCTTAAAAAACTAAAATTAGAACTACCATATGACCCAGCAATCCCACTACTGGGCATATATCCTGACAAAACCATAATTTAAAAAGAGTCATGTACCACAATGTTAATTGCAACTCTATTTACAATAGTCAGGACATGGAAGCAACATAAGTGTCCATCGACAGATGAATGGATAAAGAAGATGTGACACATATATACAATGGAATATTACTTAGCCATGAAAAGAAATGAAACTGAGTTATTTGTAGTGAGGTGGATGGACGAAGAGTCTGTCATACAGAGTGAAGTAAGTCAGAAAGAGAAAAACAAATACTGTATGCTAACACATATATATGGAATTGTTTTTAAAAAGTGGTTCTGAAGAACCTAGAGACAGGACAGGAATAAAGACACAGGCGTAAGTAATGGACTTGAGGACAAGGGGAGGGGGGAAGGTAAGCTGGGATGAAGTGAGAGAGTGGCATGGATATATATACATTACCAAATGTAAAATAGATAGCTAGTGGAAAGCAGCCACATAGCACAGGGAGATCAGCTTGGTGCTTTGTGACCACCTAGAGCAGTGGGATAGGGAGGGTGAGAGGGAGATGCAGGAGGGAGGGAATATGGTGATATATGTATATGTCTAGTTGATTCACTTTGTTATAAAGCAGAAACTAACACACCATTGTAAAGCAATTATAGTCCAATAAAGATGTTAAATAATAATAATAATAAAATTGCCATTTTACTAAGGGAGTTAAAAAACACACGTGAGGGTGCCAGCTCATTTTAAAATTATAAAACATTTATGCAAAGTCCCCCAAGTTAATCCTTGTATGATTCCTTTTTACTAGAAGAGCGAGTTTACAATGATATATCATTGCACTTGAAGCAGCTGCCACAGCCCTCATCATCTATACCTCCAGAACCTATAGACAAAATGCCTTTTATAAGCCATGCTGAGAAGCCAGGGAGCCATTCAGAGTTATTCTAGGTGGTTTTGTTAGCTGGCAAACATCAACATTTTCTGTGGCTTTATGCTGCAGATGGCCTATATTGAGCAAGTAGTAGCAGCCAGGTAGTACCAGCCCCCCATTTCCAATGCCCACTATGTAATGAAGATACAGGGGTAGCTGTTGAAGACCAAAGTCCCTCTTTTCCTGCATAGCTATATGTTGTGGGAAAGCTGCTTCAAGGGACTTACCAGCTGAAATCAGCTTTCATACTCTCAGCTTCCTGAGTTGGAAGACATATACTTGGTAGAGTCAGAAGCTGCTGAGCGTTGTCAGATCCCATTCTTCCTGGCTTTATACTGCAGAGGATCCATAAAGGGCAATGACAGCACTAGTTCACCCCCTCCCCCCCAACACACACACATACAGATCCTACTACATAGAGAAGACCTGGGTGGGTCCACCATGAAGAGTGAGTTCCCCATTCTATCTCCTCCAGCTCCAGCTAAACCACTCAGATTTTCTATCTAGGGTAGGTTCAGAGCAAGTCAAAAGCTCAACTTCAGTTGAATAAAGCTATGGAAAATTTATGCCCAATATATAAATTTAAGAGGACAAAAACCATAGAGCAATCAATTATATAAATCTAACAGATGGGTATGATACCAATATTGCAGATAGATCAGAAGTTTAATCAGGCGGTCAGAGAAAAAAAAGTCAAAAAAGGTTATCTAAAATGAAAGCCATTCCTGGTGTTCAGAGAGATTGTGAAAATACACAAGGCTGTGGCCTCTGTGGAGCAACATCAGAGACTGCGCCCTGTAAGAGAAATAGATTTTACTGAACTAGTCCAGTTCAGTCATTACATAAACAAGTAAAGGATAACAAAACCAAGTTTGAATGAGCAATACAGGATATTAGTATCCAGAGAGGCTACATTATATTTTCTAAAATTTCTAGTTTTCAAAGAAATATCATGAGACATGCAAAGAAACAGGAAGGTCTGACCCATGCACAGGAAAAACAGCAGGCAGTAGAATCATCTTTGGGGGACCAGGAAGTTGAACTAAACAGAAAAATATGTCAAAGCAACTAGAAAAGATATAATCAAAGATGAAAGAATTAAAGGAAAATATGATGATAATATCTCATTAAAATAGAGAGTACCAATAAAGTTACAGAAATTATATAAAGGAGTAAAATAGGAATTCTGCAGTTAAAAAGTGTGATAGTCAATATAGAAATTTCAGTAGAGAGATCAACACTAGATTTGACATGGCAGAAGAATCTGCTAGCTTGAATACACAATAATGGAATCTGGGGCTTCCCTGGTGGCGCAGTGGTTGAGAGTCTGCCTGCCGATGCAGGGGACACGGGTTCGTGCCCCGGTCCGGGAGGATCCCACATGCCGCGGAGCGGCTGGGCCCGTGAGCCATGGCCGCTGAGCCTGCACGTCCAGAGCCTGTGCTCCACGACGGGAGAGGCCACAACAGTGAGAGGCCCACGTACCGCAAAAAAAAAAAAAAAAAAAAATGGAATCTATGCTGTCTGAAGAAGAGAGAAAAAAATGAAGTAAAATGAACAGCACCCAAGAGAAATGTGGAGAACCTTTAAGTGTACAAATATATATATATATATATATATATATATATATATATATATATATATATATATATATATATATATATAAAGGGAATGCCAGGAGAGGAGAGGAGAGACAGAAAGAATCAGAACATATATTTGAAAGAATAATGACTTAAAACTTCTCACATTTCATGAAAAACATTAATGTATACATCCAAGAAACCAAAAATGTGCAAGTAAGATAAACATTGAGATCCACAACCATATAAAACAAAGTTAAATATTGAAAGACAAAGACAAATAAAAATTCTTGAAATCAGCAAGAGAAAAACAATTCATCAAGAACATGGGAACTCTAATAAAATTGGTAGCTGACATATCATTAGAAATGATGGAGTTCAGAATGCAGTTAAATGACATATTCAAAGTGGCAAGGAAAAAATCTTGTCAGCTAAGAATCTTATATCCACCAAAACTAATTTTCATATGAAAGTGAAATAAAGACATTCCCAGATAAACAAAAACTGAAGACATATTGCAAGCAGACCCACATTAGAAGAAATACTAAAAGAAGTTATTCAGGCTGAATCAAATGACATCAGAGTGCATTTCAAGTCCAGCTTACCAGTACATGTACTCATGTGGGTAATAATAAAAGACAGTATAATTGCATGATTTGACCTTTTTTTCTCTTACTCATTTTAAAATATTTCAGAGAACATTCTGTGTATATAATTGTATTGTCAGATCTATAACACATATAAATGTAATGTATTTGAATATAATGGCACAAAAATGTGGGCTGGGAACAAAGCTGTAGTGTTGTAATATAATGTGACCAGATAATAAATCACATGCACAGGAAGAAATTAAGAGAAATGGTAAATAGGAAGGTTAAAATAGAAAACTCTATAAATATGTACTTGCCCTGCTTTCTCATCTCAGGTTATTTAAAAGACAAAATTATATAAAGTGATAATTATAAAAATGTATTGTTGGGTTCATAAAATATATTGACATAATATGTATTACAATAATAGCATAAATCAAGAGTTGAGGAGAGAATAGAGTAACTAAGAGTAAAGACTTATATTTCAATGGAATATCAGTATAAATTGGAAATATATTTTGATAAGTTAAGATGTATATTGTAAATCCTAGAGCAACCACTAAAAAACAATCTCCCAACTATGGCTTATAAAAAATTAAACAAATTAAAGTATCACAATAAAGCATATTCACTTGTTGCAAAATAAGTCTGTAAATAAGGAAAAGAGGAGAAAAACCCATGAAACATATAATAAAGAAAAATAAATTGGCAGATGTTTATCCAACTATGTCAATAATATCGTTAAATGTGTTTTAAACAATCCAATCAAAATGCAGAGATCTGACTGAATTAAAAAATTAAGATTCAACTATATACTGGTACAGAAGACACACTTTAGCTTAAAAGATACAGATAGGTTAAAAGTAGAAGGAAGAAGAAAATACTGATGCAACAGCAACCAAAAGAAAATTGGAGTGGCTATATTAATATAAAATGAAATAGGCTTTAAGACAAAATTTTTACTGGAGACAAGAAATACTGTTTTGTATTGATAAGAGTATCAATCTATCAGGAAGTCATAACAATTATAAATATATATGCACCTAACCCTCAAAATACATGAAGTGATAAGTGACAAAGTTGAAAGAAGAAATAATTCAGTAATAATAGTTTTTGATGTCAATAAATCACTTTAAGTAATGGATAAATGACGTAGGCAGATCAACAAGGGGAATTAAAACATTAACAAGAGCATAAACCAACTAGATTAGTAAATCTAACAAACACCTCTACAAACACTCCATCCAACAATGGCAGACAATATATTTTTCTCAAGAGCACATAGAATATTCTCTAAGGTAGACCACATAGTAGACCATAAAAAAAGCCTCAAACATTTGAAGGTTTGAAATTATACAAAGTATGTTCTTTGAACATGATGTAACAAAATTAAAGAATGATCACAGAAGTAAATTTGGAACATCCACAAAGATGTAAAAATTGCATAACATTCTCCTAAACAACCAATAAGTCAAAGAGGACATAATAAAAGAAAGTAGAAAATAATCATTGAGGTGAACAAAAATTAAAACCCAACATACCAAAATATGGGTGAAGCTAAAGCAGTATTTAGAGGAAAATGTATAGATTCAAAGGCTTATATTACAAAAGAATGTTCTCAAAAACAATCTCTCATACCAATAACATAACCTGCCACCATAAGAGCCTAAAATAAGAAGACTAAATTAAAACAAGCAGAAAGAAAGAAATAAGAATGGGTAGAAATAAATGGAAAAAGAAAACACTACAGAAAATCATTGAAATCAAAAAATGGTTCTTTGAAAAGATCAACAAATTTGACTGGTCAAGGAAAAAGAAGAAAAAAATCAATTTTCTAAGGCCAGGAATGAAAGACGGGAGATCACTATTGACTTTACAGAAATAAAGTGATTATACAAAAATACCAGGAACACTTTATGTGAATGACTTAGATGTAATGAAAAAACTGCTAGTATATACAAACTATAGAAACTTATTCAAGAAGAAAAATAAAATCTAAATATATTTATAACAAATAAAAATTTGATCTAGTAATTTTAAAATTACAAAGAAAAGGGCAGGCTTAGATGGTTGTACAGATTTTTAAAAATATTTATAGTGTTACAGATATATTTAAAGAATAATTAACAACAATTTCTCACAAACACTTCCAAAAAACTACAGAGCATGAAATCATTCACAAATCTTTCTACAAGACAAATACTACTCTGATATCTTAATCAGATAAAGATATGACAAGAAAATAAAGTATGGAACAGTATTTCTTATGAACATAGGCACAAAAATCTTCAACAAAATATTGGCAATCCAAATCTAGCAACATATAAAAAGGATCATAAACCATAACTAAATAGGATTTATGCCAGAACCCAACATTTAACAGGTAAAATCAATGAATAATATACATCGTATTAATAGCTTAAAAGGAAAGCTAAAGCACAATTATTTAGATACAGTAGTTCCCCTACATACTAACATTCAAGTTGTAAGCTTTCAAAGATGTGAACATGTGTTTTCATATCCAAACACATAAATTAAATCACATTTCTGGCGTACATTGTCACAGACATGCATCCTCTACAAGTGGTTATGCTTTTGTGTACTTTACTGTGCAGTTCTGTACAGAGTGCAGTAGTACAGTATTTTTATTTCAAGCCCAGGGTATCCGGAAGCAAACATAAAATCAGCAGTGATATAGCTGGTACTGCTATGAAGTGCCAAGTGATAACAATGGAAACAATAGTGAAAATAATTGAGAGACTAGAGTGAGGCAAAAAGATGGTAGATGTCCTCATTCTTATAATGTGAATCGTTCAACCATTGGCACGATGCTAAAGAACAAGGACAAGATCATGGAACATATGAAGTCTGCTGTGCCAATGATGTTGACAATAATATCGAAGAAGCATGCAGAAGTGTTGAAGGAGGTGGAGAAACTTCTCAATGTGTGGATGCAGGCTCAGCATCAGTGCTGAGTCCCACTCAGCTTAATGCTGATTCAAAAGAAAACTAAAAGCCTTTATGAAGACTTGAAGGCAAAACACAGTGAAGAATCAGAGGGCACATCTTTTAATGCCAGTCATGGCTGGTTTCATCGGGTCAAGGCTAGAGCCAACCTTCACACGGTAAAAGTAAGTAGTGGTATAGTGAGTGCAGATATGGTAGCTTCCTAGGAATTTCCTGAAACATTTTGAGAAATTATTGATGAAGGCACATATTTACCTGAACAGGTTTTTAATGTGGATGAGACAGGACTGTACTGGAAGAGGATGCCAGACCGAAGTTACATCAGTAAGGAGGAAAAGTTGATACCAGGCTATAAAGCAGCAAAGCATAGGCTAACTCTGTGGTTTGGTGACAATGCTTCCGGTGATATGAAGCTGAAGCCTCCCTTAGTTTATCATTCAGAGCACCCAAGAGCCCTTAAATACATAGCCAAAGGCTCTCTTCCTGTTGTGTGGAAGAGTAACCCCAAAGCCTGGATTACACGGGTCATTTTCCAGTACTGTTTTTTCCATCACTTTTTTCCTGGATGTAGAGACATATTGCTTGTAGAAGTACATTCCATTCAACATTCTTTTGCTGCTTGACAATGCTCTGGGTCACCCCCCAATCATGGACGACTTTCATCCCAAGGTCAAGGTAATGCATCTGCCACTGAATACTACATCGCTCATCCAACCTATGGACAAGGGATATAATATAGTTGCTATAACATAGCGACTTTCAAGAAATATTATTTACGTCACACTTTTTGTCAGGCAGTAAAGGTGAGTGACGAATCAGGAACAACCTTGCAACAATTTTAGAAGGACTATAACATCTACAAGGCCATAAAAAACATTGACTTTTCTTGGCATGAGGTTACGGCCATCACCACGAAGGAGATTTGGAAGAAACTTTGCCTGCAGTTTGTTCACAATTTTTGTGGATTTGAGAAGGTGGATGAGGAGTCCAAAGAGGTCTTCAGCAACTTAGTGACCCTCAGCAAGAAGCTGGAGGTAGATCTGCAAGAGGATGACTTAATTGAGCTCCTTGCTGTGCAACACGAGGAACATACTAATGAAGACCTGATGGAATTGGAGGCCCAGAGAAAGAATGAAGAGAGACAAGAGGAAGAAGAAGTAACTGAAGAACTGAAGAGATTCACGATTCAGGAAATGCCAAGGGAATTTTCTTTATTTGTGGAGGCACTGTTAGTTATTGAGGCACAGGACCTGAATGTAAAACGGTACATGAAGGTTGCAGCAGCCATTCAGAATGCAATCCAGTGCTACCGTGTCATCTATGATGGGAAAAAGGAACTACTACCCAGACATCACTGGATCATTTTTTCAGGAGGGTAGATAAAATTGAATCCAGCAAGGAACCAGAACCTATGCCATCAACGTCAGGCATCAGTGAAATTGCAGCTTCCCCTCCGTCTCATATTGCTGATGATTTTTCAGTTCTACCATCTCCTACTTCCTCTCCCTCCTCCAGTCAGTAACTCTTTTTGCCTGTTCTCTCAATGCCAGCCCCTGAATGCCAGCTGTTATACTGTACTACTGTACAATACTTTTCAACATACTGAACTGTAAGATTAAAAATGTTTTCTTTATTTTTTGTGTTTGCTTGTTTTTATGTATTATTTGTATGAAAAGTTTTCTAAACCTATTACAGTAAAGTACTATATAGCCGATTGTGTTAGTTGGGTACCTAGGCTAATTTTGTTGGAGTTACGAACAAATTGGACTTATTAACGTGCTCTCGGAATGGAACTAATTTGTATGTAGGGGACTTACTGTAAATGCAAAACGAAGCACTGACAAAATCCAATCCCATTTCGTGATAAAAACACTTAACAAATTAAGAGTACAAGGGGATTTCCTCAGCCTGATAAAAGGTATCTACGAAACCCACAACTAACTTTATACTTAATGGCGAAATGTTGAATTATTTTCTTTAAGATTAGGTACAAGACAAAGGTATCCACTCTCATTGCTTCTATTCCACTTTGTATTGGAGGTTCCAAGCAGAGTAATGAAGCAAGGAAATAAAACAAAAGGTATCCAGATTAGAATAGAAGTAAAACTCTATTGTCAGTTGACATTATCTTGTATATAGAAAATCTTAGAAAACTGTTATAACCATCTCTTATTCACTCCATTAGTGAAGGAGGGATCCCCTACCCTAAACAGTGTAAGACAGCTGAACACATGACACCAAACACTGTACAGATGAAATTGGCAGCAGTTCATTAATGCAGTATACTCACAGCTGGAGCAAGGAGGACACCATACACCATGCAGGGCCACACAGATGTTATACTTGGGTGCAGAGTGAAACAGCGGTAACTATGTAAGTCAGGCTTTATAGGAACCAAAAAGTGAGGTGTCCCTGATTCCCAGTGGAGCAAGTGATTGGCTTATTTGAATTTTTTTACGAGCTGGCAGGGAGGTGTAAAACATTAGGTTGAGGACTGGGTGGGGTGGATCTGGTCCAGTTGATAGGAGAGCCAGCCAGGTGGTGAACCCTTCCTAATGGATGTGGAGCATATCTGGTGATAGTAGGAGAACTTGTGGTTATATATTTGGGGTCCTGAGTCTCAAAGATATCAAAGGCAGCACTTGAAATTTTAGGCCTTACAATAGAGGAATCCACAATAAATCTTTTAAAACTATTAAATATGTTCTTCAAGGTTGCAGAATATAAGATCAATATATAAAAATCAATTATATTTCTATATACTGTCAATGAAAAATACAAAAAGGAAATTAAAACAAAAATATTCTATTTAAAATACCCTAAAAATAAAATAAATAGGAAGAAATTTAACACAAGGAGTATACAGCTGAAAATTATAAAACATCATTGAAAGAAAATATAGAAGACAAAAAAATGGAAAGGCAGCCCATGTTTATGGATATAAAGACTTAATATTGTTAAAATGGCAATATTCTCCAAATTTATTTACATATTTATCACAATCCCCATCAAAATCTGGGCCAGGTTTTTGTAGAAGTGGGCAACATGATCCTAAATTCATATGAAAATACAAGGGACTTAGAATAGCCAAAACTATTTTAAGAAAGAAATAATTTGTAGGACTCAGATATCACAAATTCCAAAACTTACTACAGAGCTACAATATTCAAGAAAGCATGGTACTGGTATAAGCATAGGCATATAGATAAACAAAGTAGAATTGAGAGACTGGAAATAAAACCAGCTATTAAAACCACATATTACATGGTATCATTCATATGAAAATGCTGTAAGAGGAAAATACATCGAGGGAGAGAGTAAATTAGTGGTTGCCTAGGTCTGGCAGTGGGGTGGGAGGTAATCAGGTGTGACTGCTATGCGTCTAAGGTTTATTTGGAGAGGGAGAATTATAATGCTCTAAATTTAGTTTGTGTTTACTTTGCACAAGTTTGTGAATATACTTGTATACTTTAAACTTGTGAGTTATATGTTATGTGTATTATATTTAAAGCCACTAAACATATGCAGAATTAAAATCTATGAAAAATAATGCAAAAGGCAAGAATGTGGTAAAAGGAAATAAAGTGTTCTAAGGTTCTAACATTATCAAAAAAATAGTAAAGTAATAATTTGTATTAGACTCTAATAAATATAGAGTACATGTTGTAATAACTAGGATGCCTACTAAAATAATATTAACTGAATAAATAGGTATAAAGTTAATAAAAGGAAAAATATAAAACTTTAAGAAGGCAAAAAAAATGACAAGATAAAGTAGACTGGTAAGCCATAGCAAATATGGTAAATAGAAAATAAGTGGCATGATACTATATATAAATCCAAATATATCAGTAATTTTATTAAATATAAATAGACTAAATAAGTAAAATCTAAGATTAACAAATTAAAAAGAATTTGAAAAAAACAAAAGAAAATTTTAAAAACCTATGTTGCCTAAAAGATACATACCCTTACCCTTAATATAGGGATTCAGAGATGTACAAAAGAGTGGAAAAGGATACTAATAAAAGAAGAATGCTTATTCAATATAACACAGTATATACTTAAGCATTATTGGAGTTACGGTGTGACATTAGGTAATCATAAAATGAGTAGTTCAAAAGAAGTGTTTCAATTTAAAAACTTCACCCAATAACAGCTCAAAATAGATAAAGAAAAACATAAATTATAGTTATGAAAGAAGAAATAGACAAATTCACAATGATATTTGGATATTTTAAAGCATGGATGAAAAAATGAGTAATACAATTAACAAACTTGCAATAAAGAAATACACAGAACACAGGACTCAACAAATTCAGAATATACATATTTTCAAGTCCACGTGGAACATTTAAAAAATAACTACAGGCTGGATTTATTTATTTTTTTTATTGCGGTATGCGGGCCTCTCACTGCTGTGGCCTCTCCCGCTGCGGAGCACAAGCTCCGGACGCGCAGGCCCAGGGGCCATGGCTCACGCGCCCAGCCGCTCCACGGAATGCCCAGCCACTCCACGGAATGTGGGATCCTCCTGGACTAGAGCACGAACCCACGTCCCCTGCATCGGCAGGCAGACTCTCAACCACTGCGCCACCAGGGAAGCCCTACATGCTGGATTTTAAAGCACATCTTATGACTAAAATTATGCAAAATTGTTCTGTGATACAGTAGCATTAGGCTGGACACTGATAATGAAAAGCATAATTAGGAAATCACCAAATGCTTGGAAATTGAGGTATATACTCACCCCAAATGATCAAACAAATAAAGACCAATTAAGAAGTTCAATGACATATATACACTAATACATATAAAATAGATAACTAATAAGAACCTGTTGTATAAAAAATTAATTTAAATTTAAAAATATTTCAAGAGAAATTAGAAAATATTTTGAACTGAGTAATAATAATGATACAATATATCCAAAGTTATGGAATATAGATAAACATTTTGAGGGAAATTTATGTTCTTTCATGCATATATTTTCATATCATGAATATATAAAAGGCTGAAAAATTAGATTTTTTAAATCCATAAAACAAAATACAAATGTTCAACAGAGAAAACAAAGCCAAAATTTAATTCTTTGATAAGAATAATGTGATAGATTACATTATTGCTGCCAACTCCTCTCTCTCATGTAAGAGAATTATGCATTCATATCCATTGCTTTGTGATTTTACAGTCCCTTCCACTGTGAGCAAGTATTACTTCCCTGCCACATGAATGCATTTGGCCTTATTACTTTCTTTGGCCAAGAGAATGTGGGTAGAAACAACACTGTGAGTGTTCCAAATCTAAGTCTTAAAAAAATAGCAATTCTCTGCTCTCCCACTTGCACTTTTGTATTCTGACACAAGTAGAATATGCCCAGAGTGTTTGCTAGTTTAAGGAAAATGAGGAGAAATGTGGACCAAAAGCAATTCCTACTTGCAGACTGGACTAAGCCTAGCTGACCCAGGGAATGAAATAGAGCCAATCTACAAGTACATGAGGGAGAGAAAAATATTTATTATATAATGTTTGTTATTTTTTTTCTCATATAGCATGAATAAAGCAAAAGTTGCCTTATAATATTTATAAAATTGCTGGGACTCTGGCAAGATAAGTCAAGAAATGAAGAGAGGAAACAAAAATCACCAATTTCATGCATGAAAAAGGGCACATTGCTATAGATCCTACAAACATGGAAAGGATAAGACAATATTGTGAAAATAATTATATCAATAATTTTGACAAATTAAATAACATGAGTAAGGTCCTTAAAAAGACAACATACTAAACTATTAGAAATAGAAAATCAGAGTACTTCGATCTATGTCTATTAAATGAAACGACTCTGCTAATAAGATCCTTTCTCTCCAAAAACAAAAAAACAAAGCAAGCAACAAACAAACAAAACACACCAGACTCACCTGGCTTAAGTGGTGAGTTTTTGTACACATTTTAGTAAAAACTATACCAATCTTTCTCAAACTTTTCCAAAGGAAAATAAAAAGAGAGACTACTTCTCATTTCATTTATGGGGCAATATAACTTGGAGTCCAAAACTTGAGAAGAAAAGAGATTCTAGAAAATTTCTCTCTCATGAATATGAATGCAAATATTTTAAGCAAAACATTAACAAATCAAATCAAGGGCTTAATTACCAAGATATACAAACAGCTCATACAACTCAATAACAAAACAAAACAAACAACCCAATAGAAAAATGGGTAGAAAACCTAAATAGACATTTCTCCAAAGGAGACATATAGATGGTCAGTAGGTGCATGAAAAGATGTTCAGCATCGCTAATTATTAAAGAAATGCAAACCAAAACTTCAGTGAGATACCACCTCACATTGGTCAGAATGGCCACCATTAAAAAGTCTACAGTTAATAAATGCTGGAGAGGGTGGGGAGAAAAGGGAACCCTCCTACATTGTTGATGAGCATGTAAATTGGTGCAGCCACTATGGAAAAGAATATGTAGGCTCCTCAAAAAACTAAAATTAGAGTTACTCTATGATCCAGAAATACCACTCCTGAGCATATATCTGGACAAAACTATAATTTGAAAAGATATATGCACCCCTATGTTCATAGCAGCACTATTTACAATAGCCAAAACATGGAAATAATATAAATGTCCATTGACAGATGAATAAAGAAGATGTGATATATGTATATATATATATATATATATATATATATATATATATATATATATATATAAAGGAATACTACTCAGCCATAAAATTGAATGAAATAATGCCATTTGCAACCACATGGATAGACCTAGAAATTATCGTGTTAAGTGAAGTAAGTCACACAAAGACAAACACCATATGATATCACTTATATGTGGAATCTAAAATATGACATAAATGAACTTATCTATGAAACAGAAACAGACACATAGGTGTAGAGAACATACTTGTGGTTGCGAAGGAGGAGAAGGGGGTGGGAGAGGAATGGGTTGGGAGTTTAGGATTAGCAGATGCAAACTATTATATATATGTATAACTGACTTACTTTGCTGCACAACAGAAATTAACACAACACTGTAAATCAACTGTACTTCAATAAAATAGATTTTAAAAAATAATTTTCCTTTATCAAAAAACACTGTGCATATAGTGAAAATGGAAATTGTATAGTGTGAGAAGGTAGTTTTACACCTATACTCAATAGAAAACTTATATCCAAAATATATTTTAAAAAACTCTTTGAATTCTATAAGAAAAAGAACATTTCAAAAAAGAAAGAAAAAAGCAGAAAATCCCTTAGAAATATGGGCAAAAAACCTTAACAAATCCTTCAGGAAACGTTCATCCTAATAACCAATACACATATAAAAAGGTGCTCAATTTCACTAGTCAACAGGAAAACACTAGTTTTCTTATTGATGTGGCATTGGTTTATAACATTATATAAGTTTTATGTATAAAATATTATACTTTGACTTCTGTATACACTACAGCATGCTCACTACCAAAGGTTTAGTTTCCATTAATCAGCATAAAGTTGACCCACTTTACCTACCCCTTTTCTTCTCTGGTAACCACTACTCTGTTCTCTGTATCTATGTGTTTGTTTCTGTTTGGTTTGCTTTGTTCATTTATTTTTATGTCTTTATATTCCACAGATGAGTGAAATGATATGTTTTGTGTCTTTTTCCCTCTGACTTATTTCACTTAGCATAATACCCTGAAATTTCATCCACATTGTCACAAATGGCAAGGTTCATTTTTTTAAGGACTGAGTAGTATTCCATTGAATATATATATATATATATATATATATGTATGTATAATATATTCTTTACCCAGTATTGGAGATTCCTCAAAAATTAAGAATGCAAATTTTAACAACATATGCACCAGAATTGCTAAAATGAAAAAGACAGTAAATACCAATTGTTAGTGTGGATCTGGAGAAATTGTAATACTCATTAATAATTCTGGGAGTGTTAATTGGTATAACGGTTTAAGAAAAGTATTTGGCACTATTACTAAAGATGAACGAGGTCATATACTATGAAATAGGAATTTCACTCCTCAGCAAATATCCAACAGAAATTTGTATGTTTGTTCACAAACACACACACAACAATGCTATAAATGTGCATAGTAGCATTATTCATGATAGGCAAACCTGGAAACAACTGGAACGTCCATCTAGGGTAGAATAGATTAATACATTTGGGTTTATCCAAACAATGAGATACAATGCAACAATTAAAATAGACAATAACAAGAATAACAATATGCATGAAATTTTTGAACAAAATATTAAGCATAAGCTATCCACAAGAGGGTATATATTTTTATCATTCCATTTATATACAATTCAAATACAGGAAAAACTGATTTATACTACTTAAGATAGGGTTTACGACCAGAAATGAGCATAAGGGACCTTCTGTTTCTTGATATAGATGTTAGTAATATGGTTGTTTTCAAGGATCTAAAAATTCATTGAGCTCTACACTTATGATACATGCACTTTTTTTATGCATGTTTTTAAACAATTGCTTAGTGGTTAAACAAAGACATTCTGAGGAAGTCACATTTTAGGTATGACCTAAAGATGAATATGACATTTTACTAGAAGAGAGTAATGCAGAGGAAACACCATGCATGAAATCCTTGAAGAGAAAGAAAAAAAAAATGACTTTTGGAGGAAATGAAAGGAGACCAATGTGGCAGGAATGTCAAGATTAAGAGTGAGAATGACATGATATGAAGCTGTTGGACAGCCCTGAAGACCATGTTAAGAATTATGAACATTATCCCAAGAGTAACAAGAAGCCATAGAAGAATTTTAATGAGTGACATGACGTATTCCAAATTACTGCTATTTGAAAAATATCATATGCTGTAAGAACACTGTGTTGGAGTACAGCAAAACTGAGTGTTAGGAAACAGATTGGGAGTCTACATAAGAAATAATAATGGCTTACTTCAAGTCTGGGGCAGTGGAATTAAAAACACATGGACATATTCAAGAAATATTTTAGAGGTAGAGTTAGCAGGAATTGATGATGGATTGGTTGTGGGAAGTAAAGGGGAGGTATTTATCATTTGACTCACAAGTGTATGGTTTGTTCAGATGGGTCATACTGGAGAGATGGAGAAGACTAAAGAAAAAGTAACTTTGGAGTGACGAACATAAATTTAATTTCATGTATATTTTAATTTTAATTATGAAAAAATTATAAAGTGAACCATCTTAATCCTTTTTAAATGTACACCTCAGCAGTATTTTGTATATTAACATTTTAGTGCAAAAGATCTCTAGAACTTTTTCATCTTACAAAATTGAAACTCTAAATCCACTTAACAACTTCCTATATCCCACTCCACCTAGCCCCTGGTAACCACCATTCTATTTTTTTCTATGAATTTGATTACTTCAGATACTTCATATAAGTGGAATAACACAGAATTTTCTTTTCAAAGTCAATACATGTGACAGGATCTCCTTCCTTTTCAAGGCTAAATAATATTCTATTGCATGTATATACCATAATTTGTTTATCCATTCATTTGTTGATGGGCATGTGGGTTGCTTAACTCAAGATCTTTAAAAAAAGTTTTTTTTCTAGTTTTATTAACATAAAATTGACATACAGCACTGTATAAGCTTAAGGTGTACAGCACAATCATTGAGTTACATATATGATGAAATGGTTATCACAATAAATTTTGTGAATACCCATCATCTCATGTAGGTACAACATTAAAGAAACAGAAAAATGTATTTTTCCTTGTAATGAGAACTCTTAGGTTTCTTCACTTAACAACTTTCCTATATAACATGAAGTGGTTTTAATTATATATATCATGTTGTAGATTACATTTATCAAATTACTGGAAGCTTATACATTTTGAATGTCTTTATCCAATGTCCTCTCCTCCTATACCCTGCCCTTGGTAACCACAAGTCAGATCTCTTTTTCCATGAGTTTGTTTTTGGAATGTTATTGACCTATAAAACTACGTTAGTTCCTGTTACACAACATACTGATTTGATATTTCTATACATTTCAAAATGATCACCACAATGTCTAGTTATGACATATGACACCATACAAAAATATGACATATTTATTGACTATATTTCCCAAACAGCATTTCATAAACATGGCTCATTTCTTTTGCAACTGAAAGAATGTAACTCTTCATATGCTTCACCTATTGCTTCCCCCCACACAATGACACTCCACTCTGGCAAACACCTATTTCTTCTCTGTATCTAAAATTCTGTTTCTATTTTTTATGTTTGTTTATTTTATTAGATTCCACATATAAGTGATATGATATCATACAGTATTTGTCTTTCTCTGTCTGAATTATTTCACTTAGCATAATACCCTCTAAGTCTATACATGTTTTTGCAAATGGCAAGATTTCATTCTTTTTATGGCTGAGTAATATTCCATTGTATATACACTACAACTTCCTTATTCAATCATCTACTGATGAGCACTTAGGAGACTTCCACCTCTTGGTTATTGTAAATAATGCTGCAGTGAACATAGAGGTGCATATATCTTTTCTAATTAGTGTTTTTATTTTCTTCAGATAAATACTTAAGGGTGGACCTGCTGGATCATATGGTAGTGTAATTTTTAACATTTTGAGTAACCTCCATACTGTTTTCCATTGTTGCTTTTCTCTTGATGCTTTTAATATTCTCTCTATCTTTTATTTTATAACATCTTTACTGGAGTATAATTGCTTTACAGTGGTGTGTTAGTTTCTGTTTTATAACAAAGTGAATCAGTTATACATAAACATATATACCCATATCTCTTCCCCCTTGCGTATCCCTCCTTCCCACCCTCCTATCCCACCCCTCTAGGTGTTCACAAAGCACGGAGCTGATTTCCCTGTACTATGAGGCTACTTCCCACTAGCTACCTATTTTATGTTTGGTAGTGTATATATGGCCATGCCACACTCTCATTTTTTCCCAGCTTACCCTTAGCCCTCCCCGTATCCTCAAGTCCATTCTCTAGTAGGTCTGTGTCTTTATTCCCATCTTGCCCCTAGGTTCTTCATGACCATTTTTTTTCTTTTAATATTATTTTAGATTCCATACATATGTGTTAGCATACAGTATTTGTTTTTCTCTTTCTGACTTACTTCACTTTGTATGACAATCTCTAGGTCCATCCACCTCACTACAAATAACTCAATTTCGTTTCTTTTGATGGCTGAGTAATATACCATTGTATATATGTGCCATACCTTCTTTATCCATTCATTGGTTGATGGACACTTTGGTTACTTCCATGTCCTGGCTATTGTAAATAGCGCTGCAATGAACATTGTGGTACATAACTCTTTTTGAATTAAGGTTTTCTCAGGGTATATGCTCAGTAGGGGGATTGCTAGGTCGAATGATAGTTCAATTTTTAGCTTTTTAAGGAACATCAATACTGTTCTCCATAGTGGCTGTACCAATTTACATTCCCACCAACAGTGCAAGAGGGTTCCCTTTTCTCCACAGCCGCTCCAGCATTTATTGTTTGTAGATTTTTTGATGATGGCCATTCTGACTGATGTGAGGTGATATCTCACTGTAGTTTTGATTTTCATTTCTCTAATGATTAATGATGTTGAGCATTCTTTCATGCGTTTGTTGGCAATCTGTATACCTTCTTTGGAGAAATGTCTATTTAGGCCTTCTGCCCCTTTTTGGATTGGGTTATTTATTTTTCTGATATTGAGCTGCATGAGCTGCTTGTAAATTTTGGAGATTAATCCTTTGTCAGTTTCTTCATTTGCAAATATTTTCTCTCATTCTGAGGGTTGTCTTTTGGTCTAGTTTATGTTTCCTTTGCTGTGCAAAAGTTTCATTAGGTCCCATTTGTTTATTTTTGTTTTTATTTCCATTTCTCTAGGAGGTGGGTCAAAAAGGATCTTGCAGTGATTTATGTCATAGGGTGTTCTGTCTATGTTTTCCTCTAAAAGTTTGATAGTGTCTGGCCTTACATTTAGGTCTTTAATCCATTTTGAGTTTATTTTTGTGTATGGTGTTAGGGAGTGTTCTAATTTCATTCTTTTACATGTAGCTGTCCACTTTTCCCAGCACCATTTATTGAAGAGGCTGTATTTTCTCCGTTATATATTCTTGCCTCCTTTGTCAAAGATAAGGTGACCATACGTGCGTGGGTTTATCTCTGGGCTTTCTATCCTGTTCCATTGATCTATATTTCTGTTTTTGTACAAGTACCACACTGTCTTAATTACTGTAGCTTTGTAGTATAGCCTGAAGTCAGGGAGCCTGATTCCTCCAACTCCATTCTTTCTCAATATTGCTTTGGCTATTTGGGGTCTTTTGTGTTTCCATACTAATTGTGAAAGTTTTTGTTCTAGTTCTGTGAAAAATGCCAGTGGTAGTTTGAAAGGGATTGCATTGAATCTGTAGATTGCTTTGGGTAGTAGAGTCAGTTTCACAATGTTGATTCTTCCAATCCAAGAACATTGTGTATCTCTCGATCTATTTGTCTCATCTTTAATTTGTTTCATCTGTGTCTTATAATTTTCTGGATACAGGTCTTTTTTCTCCTTAGGTATTTTTATTCCTAGATATTTTATTCTTTTTGTTGCCATGGTACATGGGAGTGCTTTCTTAATTTCACTTTCAGATTTTTCATCATTAGTGTATAGGAATGCCAGAGATTTCTGTGCATTAATTTTGTATCCTGCTACTTTACCAAATTCATTGATTAGCTCTCGTAGTTTTCTGGCAGCATCTTTAGGATTCTCTCTATATAGTATCATGTCATCTGCAAACAGTGACAGTTTTACTTCTTCTTTTCCAAATTGTATTCCTTTTATTCCTTTTTCTCTCTGATTGCCATGGCTAGGACTTCGAAAATTATGTAGAAGAGTAGTGGTGAGATCGGACATCCTTGTCTTGTTCCTCATCTTAGGCAAAATGCTTTCAGTTTTTCAGCATTGAGAATGTTGTTTGCTGTGGGGTTGTTGTATATGGCCTTTATTATGTTGAAGTAGGTTCCCTGCTGATAGCTGTGGCTCTCGCCTGTCTCTGGAGCTCATTTAGGTGGAGCTCTGAATCCCCTCTCCTCGTGCATCCCAAAACAGTTGTCTCTTGCCTTTTCAGCAGCTCCAGAGTTTTTCCCGGAGTAGCCGTGGTGCACTAGCCCCCTTCGGGCTGTGTTCACACAGCTGACCCCAGTCCTCTCCCTGGGGTCTGACCTCCAAAGCCCGAGCCTCATCTCCCAGCCCCCACCCATCCTGGCGTGTGAGCAGACAAGCCTCTCGGCCTTTGGAGTGCTGGTCGGCACAGATCCTCTGTGTGGGAATCTCTCCGTTTTGCTCCCTGCACCCCTGTTGCTGCACTTTCCTCCATGGCTCTGAAGCTCCCTCCCACCCACCGCCAGTCTCCACCCGAGAAGGGGCTTCCTAGTGTGTGGAAACTTTCCTCCTTCACAGCTCCCTCCCACTAGTGCAGGTCCCATCCCTATTCTTTTGTCTCTGTTGTTTTTCTTTTTCCTTTTCCCCTACCCATGTACGTGGGGGAGTTTCTTGCATTTTGGGAGGTCTGAGGTCTTCTGCCAGCATTCAGTAAGTGTTCTGTAGGCGTTGTTCCACATGTAGATGTATTTCTGATGTATTTGTGGGAGGAAGGTGATCTCCACATCTTACTCTTCCACCATCTTGAAGCTCACCCTTCTTTCTTTATCTTTCAGTTTTGCCATTTTACATACACTATGTCTTGGTGTGGTCCTTTTTGGGTTGATCCTATTTGAGACTCTCTGGACTTGTATGTCTGTTTCATTTCCCAAGTTAGGGAACTTTTCAGCTTTTATGTCTTCAAATATGTATTTTACCCCTTTCTCACTCTCTTCTCCTTCTGGGACTCCATAATGAGAAGGTTAGTGTGCTTGATGTTGTCCCAGAGGTCTCTTGAACTGTCCTCATTTTAAAAATTCTTTTTTTCTTTTTTCTCTTCAACTTTGATGATTTCCAGTACTCTGTCTTTAGTTCACTGTTTTATTCCTCTTTGTTACATAGTCTACAGTTGTTCCCTTCTAGTGTATTTTTCATTTCAGCTACTGTATTCTTCATCTCTGTTTTGTTCTTCATATTTTCTAACTCTAATAAACTTCTTTCTTCTCACTCTGTTAATATATTTTTTCCCAAGTTCTTTGAGTATTTTTAGATAAGTACCTTGAAATCTTTATCTGGTAGATTTCTTACCTTCACTTCACTTAGTTCTTCCACTGGAGTTTTATCTTCTTACTTCATTTGGAATGTATTCCTCTGTTTCCTCATTTTGCCTAATTTTTGGTTTTTATTTTTATATATTCAGTTACATTTCCCAACCTTGGAGAAGTGACATTTTGTAGGAGATTCCTGTGGGTCCTAGACGCATACCCTTCTCTGATAACCAGAGGTGTATGCTCTAGGGGTACCCCTTATATGGACTGCATGTGTCTTTCTGATATGGTGGGCTGACTACTGTGAACAATCTGGTAGGAGTTGCTGATCCTTGGTCCAGTTGATTGCTAGACTCTGCCTTGTGGGGCCTGCTAGCCACTGGTAAGTGGAGCCAGGTCACAAGGCAGCTGGCTGTGGAGCCCCAGGGTGTCCCATGGCTAGTGCCAGTTCACTGGTGGTTTGAACCTGGTCCCAAGGTCTCTGGCTGCAGGCCTCTGGGGATCCCAGTGCTGGAGTTGACATGCTGGTGTGCAGGACTGGTACCTGACATCACTGGCTACAAAGTCCATGGTGTCCAAAAGCTTGTGTCAGCTTGCTAGTGGCCGGGCCCAGATCCAAGTTCAGCTGGCTGAATGGCCCAAGATGTCCCAGTGTTGGTGTTGGCCCACTGGTGGGTGGTTCAGGGGCTCAGGGGGTCCTCATGTTGGTGCTGGCCTGCTGATGAGTAAGATGGGGTATAGCAGGCTGTGGGACTGCATTGTTTCTGGTGCTGTTAGCCTACCACCATTGGGTGGAGGAGGTGTCCAGGGGATCCTGGGGCTGGTGCACATCCACTGGTGGGTGAGGTCATGTGGGGAGAGAGCTGGCTACTCATTGGTGGAGCCATGTACTGAGTTATCTGGCTAGTTGTTGCAGAGGTACTGGTGCTGGCTCATCGGTCGACAGAGCTGGATCCTAGGGTCCCTGGCTGCAGGGCCCTCGGGGTCCTAGAGTTGGTATTGGTCATTTTATAGGTGGGGAAAGATCTCCAAGCCTGGCTGTGGGACCCAGATAGTCCCAGGGCTAGTCCCTGTACATTGGTGAGCAGGTCTGTGTCCTGGGCCCTCTAGTGGACAGGGTTGTATCATGGGGTGGCTGGTGGGACAGGAGATCTCAAGGCAGCTGTCCTGCTGTTGGGTGGGGCTGTTTCATTCCCAGGTTAATTGCTTGGCTTGAGGCATCCCAGTAACAGTGTGGGGCTGGTTGTCTGTGCTAATAAGCTACAGGGAGGATTCCAAAGTGGCACTTGCCAGTACCTGTGTCTTTCTAAATGGCTGCCACCAGTATCTATGTGATCTCCTTTCCTCCTGCCTCTGGGAAGGCACTCCAAGATCAGCAGGTGGATCTGACCAAAGCTTCTTTTAAATAACTGCTTTTGCCCTGTGTCGCAGAGCATGTGAGATTTTGTGTGTGGTCTTTAAGTGTGGAGTCTCTATTTCCTACAGCTTTCTGTTTCTCCTGAAAATAAGCCCCACTGACACTTAAAGCCAAATGTTCCAAGGTCTTGTCTTCCTGGTGCAGAATCCCCAGGCTGCGGAGTCTGATGTGAGGCTCAGACTCTTCAATCCTTGGGGAGAACCTCTGCAATTGTAATTATTCTCCTGTTTTTGAGTCACACACCAGGGTTTATGGGTCTTATCTATGTCCCTCCTACTTGTTTCATTGTGGTTTAATCTTTATACCTTTAGGTGTAGAAGATATTTTCAATTAAAATTCTTGCGTTTCTTATCAATAGTTTCTCTGTAAATAGTTTTAAGTTTAGTGTGCCCATGGGAGAGAGTGAGCTCAATGTCTTCCTACTCCTTACTCAGTCATCTTGGCCTACTCCACTCCTTCAGATATTTTAAGTTTGAGAATGCCTTGAAACTTTCAAATGGAAACACGAAAAAGGCAACTGTATATTAGAAGATAGATATTTTTGAAGGTACAAAATGAATGACAAAGCTTAAGGAAAACCCAAAGATTAGTTGTTCAGACTCTATTCAACAACAGACTCTATTTTTATTAGGTATCTTCTGATAAATTTATTTTTTCTAAACTTAATCATATAGGTGACAGTGGCATGCATAGTTTACTTGTACAGAAATAAATCTTGCTAAAGCAACATTCTATGATGGTGGCAACTTACCTGGTTTTGTTTCCCTGCTTGTGAACATCTTGCCTGCAATAGTTATATAGGATTTAAATGTTACTTGGTGTTCTTCAACTTCAGATTTATTAATGATTAAAAGAGTATTAATTATATATATATATATATATATATATGAGTATAACTGAATCACTTTGCTATACCACTGAAACAAACACAATATTGTAAATCAACTATAGTTCAATTTAAAAAATACATTAACCTACATATTGATATGGAATAATGGTATTAAAACTCTAAATGATATGTGATCATTAACATATAACTCATATATAACCATGTGCATATATATATATATATATAATCTTTATATATCATATATATATATTAAACATATTTACTGGAGTATAATTGCATTAAATCTTGTGTTTGTTTATGCTGTATAACAAAGTGAATCAGCTATACATACACATATATCCACATATACCCTCCCTATTGCATCTCCCTCCCACCCTCACTATCCCACCCCTCTAGGTGGTCACAAAGCACTGAGCTGATCTCCCTGTGCTATGTAGCTGCTTCCCACTACCTATTTTACATTTGGTAGTGTATATATGTTAATGCCACTCTCTCACTTCGTCCCAGCTTACACTTCACCCTCCCTGTGTCGTCAAGTCCAGTCCTTATGGCTGCATCTTTATTCCTGTCCTGCCCCTAGGTTCTTCAGAAACATTTTTTTTTCTTTTTTAGAATCCATATATATGTGTTAAAATACAGTATTTGTTTTTCTCTTTCCAACTTAATTCACTCTGTATGACAGATTCTAGTTCCATCCACCTCACTAAAAATAACTCAGTACCTTTTCTTTTTATGGCTGAGTAGTATTCCATTGTATATATGTGACACACCTTCTTTATCCATTCATCTGTCTATGGACACATAGGTTGCTTCCATGTCCTAGGTATTGTAAATAGAGCTGCAATGAACATTGTGGTACATGATTTTTTGAAATATGGTTTTCTCAGGGTATATGACCAGTAGTGGCATTGCTGGCTCATATTAGTTCTATTTTTAGGATTTTAAGGAACCACCATAATGTTCTCCATAGTGGCTTTATCAATTTACATTCCTACCAACAGTGCAAGAAGGTTCCCTTTTCTCCACACCCTCTCCAGCATTTATTGTTTGTAGCTATTTTGATGATGGCCATTCTGACCAGTGAGAGGTGATACTTCGTTTTAGTCTTGATTTGCATTTCTCTAGCAATTAGCAATGTTGAGCATACTTTTGTGTGTTTGTTGTCAATCTGTATATCTTCTGTGGAGAAATGTCTATTTAGATCTTCTGCCCATTATTGGAATGGGTTGTTTGTATTTTTTTTTTTTTTTTTTTGATATTGAGCTGAATGAGCTTCTTGTACATTTTGGAGATTAATCCTTTGTCAGTTGCTTCATTTACAAATATTTTCTCCCATTCTGAGGGTTGTCTTTTCATCTTGATTATGGATTCTTTTGCTGGGCAAAAGAATTGAAGTTTCATTAGATTTCATTTATTTATTTTGGTTTTTATTTCCATTTCTCTAGGAGGTGGATCAAAAAGGATCTTGCTATGATTTACGTCATAGAGTGTTCTGCTTATGTTTTCCTCTAAGAGTTTTAATGTGTCTGGCCTTACATTTAAGTCTTTAATCCATTTTGAGTTTATTTTTGTGTATGATGTTAGAGAGTGTTCTAATTTCATTCTTTTCCATGTAGCTGTCCAGTTTTCTCAGCACCACTTTTTGAAGAGGCTGGCTTTTCTATATTGTATATTCTTGCTACCTTTATCAAATATAAGGTAACCATATAAGGTGTGGGTTTATGTCTGGGCTTTCTATCCTGTTCCATTGATCAATATTTCTTTTTTTGTGTCACCAGCATACTGTTTTGATTACTGTAGCTTTGTAGTATAGTCTGAAGACAAAGAACCTGATTCCTCCAGCTCCATTTTTCTTTCTCAAGACTGTTTTGGCTATTCAGGGTCTTTTTTGTTTCTACAGAACTTGTGAAAAATTTTTTTTCTAGTTCTGTGAAAAATGCCATTAGTAATTTGATAGGGATGCATTGAATCTGTAGATTGCTTCGGGTAGTATAAACATTTTCACAATGTCGATTCTTCCAATCCAAGAACATGGTATATTTCTCCAGCTGTTTGTATCATCTTTAATTTCTTTGTTTAGTGTCTTATACTTTTCTACATACAGATCTTTTGTCGTCTGGGGTGGGGTTTTTCCTAGGTATTTTATTCTTTTTGTTGCAATAGTAAATGGGTGTGTTTTCTTAATTTCATTTTTAGATTTTTCATCATTAGTGTATAGGAATGCAAGAGATTTCTGTGCATTCATTTTGTATCCTGCTGCTTTACAAAATTCATTGATTAGCTCATGTGTTGTGATAGCATCTATAGGATTCTCTATGTATTGTATCATGTCATCTGCAGTGACAGTTCTGCTTCTTTTCTCATTTAAATTCCTTTTATTTCTTTTTCTTCTCTGATTGCTGTGGTTAAAACTTCCAAAGCTATGTTGAACAATAGTGGGGAAAGTGGGCAACCTTGCCTTTTTCTTTTCTTAGTGGAAATGGTTTTAGTTTTTCACCATTGAGAATGATGTTGGCTGTGGGCTTGTCTATATTATGTTGAGGTAGGTTCTCTCTATGCCTACTTTCTGGAGGGTTTTTATCATAAATTGGTGCTGAGTTTTGTTGAAAGCTTTTTCTACATACATTGAGATTATCATATGGTTTTATCCTTCAAATTTTTAAAATGCTATATAGCATTGATTGATTTGAGTATATTGAAGAATCCTTGCATTACTGGGATAAGCCCCATTTGATCATGCTCTATGATCCTTTTAATGTGCTGTTGGTTTTTGTTTGCTAGTATTTTTTGAGGATTTTTGCATCTATGTTCATCAGTGATATTGGCTTGTAGTTTTCTTTCTTTGTGACATGTTTGTCTAGTTTTGGTATCAGGGTGATGGTGGCCTTGTATAATGAGTTTAGGAGTGTTCCTCTCTCTGCTATATTTTGGAAGAGCTTGAAAAGGACAGGTGTTAGTTCTTCGCTAAACGTTTGATAGAATTCACCTCTGAATCCATCTGGTCCTGGGCTTTTGTTTGTTGGAAGATTTTAAATTTCAATTTCAGTGCTTGTGATTGGTCTGTTCATATTTTCTATTTCTTGAAGGTTCAGTTTCAGAACATCGTGCTTTTCTAAGAATTTGTCCATTTCTTCTAGGTTGTCCAATTTATTGGCTTATAGTTCTTTGTAGTAATCTCATGATACTTTGTATTTCTGCAGTGTCATTTGTTACTCCTCCTTTTTCATTTCTCATTCTGTTGATTTGAGTCTTCTCCCTTTTTTTCTTGATGAGTCTGGTTAATGGTTTATCAATTTTGTTAATCTTCTCAAAGAGCCTGCTTTTAGTTTTATTCATCTTTGCTATTGTTTCCTTCATTTCTTTTTCATTTATTTCTTATCTTAACTTTATGATTTCTTTCCTTCTGCTAACTTCTGGGTTTTTTTTTTGTTGTTGTTCTTCTTTCTCCAATTGCTTTAGGTGTAATGTTAGATTGTTTATTTGAGATTTGTCTCATTTCCTGAGGTAGGATTTTATTGTGATAATCTTCCCTCTTAGAACTGCTTTTGCTGCATCCCATAGGTTTTGGGTCATCGTGTTTTCATTCTCTTTCATTTCTAAGTATTTTTGATTTCCTCTTTGATTTCATCAGTGATCTCTTGATTATTTAATAGTGTATTGTTCAGCCTCCATGTTTTTGTAGTTTTTACAGTTCTTTTTTTTCCCTGTAATTGATACCTAGTCTCATAGCGTTGTGATCAGAAAAGATACTTGAAATGATTTCAATTTTCTTAAATTTACCAAGGCTTGACTTATGACCCATGATATGATGTATACTGTAGAATGTTCCATGAACACTTGAGAAGAAAGTGTATTTTGTTGTTTTTGGATGGAGTGTCCTATAAATATCAATTAAGTCCATCTTGTTTAATGTGTCATTTAAAGCTTGTGTTTCCTTATTTATTTTCATTTCGGATGATCTGTCCGTTGGTGAAAGTGGGATGTTAAAGTCCCCTATTATTATTATGTTTCTGTTGATTTCCCCTTTTATGGCTATTAGCCTTTTTCTTATGTATTGTGGTGCTCCTATGTAGGGTGCTTAAATATTCACAATTGTTATTTATTCTTGGATTGATCCTTTGCTCATTATGCAGTATCATTTTTTGTCTCTTATAATAGTCTTTAGTTTACAGTATATTTTGCCTCATATGAGAATTGCTACTCCAGCTTTTTTTTGTGTGTGTGATATGAGGGCCTCTCACTGTTGTGGACTCTCCTGTTGGAGCACAGCCTCCAGACGTGCAGGCTCAGCAGCCATGGCTCAAGGGCCTAGCTGCTCCGTGGCATGTGAGATCTTCCCGGACTGGGGCAGGAACCTATGTCCCCTGCATTGGCAGGCGGACTCTCAACCACTGTGCCTCCAGGGAAGCCCTCCAGCTTTCTTTTTTTTTTTTTTTTTAACATGTTTATTGGGGTATAATTGCTTTACAATGGTGTGTTAGTTTCTGCTTTATAACAAACTGAATCAGTTATACATATACTTATGTTCCCATATCTCTTCCCTCTTGCGTCTCCCTCCCTCCCACCCTCCCTATCCCACCCCTCCAAGTGGCCACAAAGCACCGAGCCGATATCGCTGTGCCATGCGGCTGCTTCCCACTAACTATCTACCTTAAGTTTGTTAGTGTGTATATGTTCATGACTCTCTTTCACCCTGTCACATCTCACCCTTCCCCCTCCCCATATCCTCAAGTCCGTTCTCCAGTAGGTTTGTGTCTTATTCCTGTCTTACTCCTGGGTTTTTCATGACACTTTTTTTTCTTCTTAAATTCCATATATATGTGTTAGCATACGGTATTTGTCTTTTTCTTTCTGACTTACTTCACTCTGTATGACAGACTCTAGGTCTATCCACCTCATTACAAATAGCTCAATTTCCAGCTTTTTTTTGTGATTTCCATTTGCATGGAATATCTTTTTCTATCCCCTCACTTTCAGAAGTATGTTGTGTCCCTAGGTCTGAGGTGGGTCTCTTGTGGACAGCATATGTACAGGTCTTGTTTTAGTATCCATTCCACCAGTGTATGTCTTTTGGATGGAGCATTTAGTTCATTTACATTTCAGGTAAGAATTGATATGTATGTTACTATTAGCATTTTCTTAATTGTTTTGGATTTGTTTTTGTAGCTGTTTTCATTCTCTTGTTTTTCCTGCCTACAGTAGTTTGTTTACCATTTGTTGTAAAGCTGGTTTGGT
Organism: Phocoena phocoena; assembly: GCF_963924675.1. NCBI lineage: Eukaryota > Metazoa > Chordata > Mammalia > Artiodactyla > Phocoenidae > Phocoena > Phocoena phocoena. Next base: position 83,404,275 of record NC_089240.1, on the reverse strand, counting down.
GGTGCTGGATTCTCTTAGCTTTTGCTTTTCTCTTAAGGTTTTAATTTCTCCATTGAATCTGAATGAGATTCTTCAGATTGGGTAGGATGCTAGGTAGAGTAATCTTGGTTGTAGGTTTTGCCCTTTTGTCCCTTTAAATATGTCCTGCCACTCTCTTGGGGCTTGCAGAGTTAATGCTGAAAGATTTGCCATTAACCTTATGGAGAGTCTCTTGTATATTATTTGTTGCTTTTCCCTTGCTGCTTTTAAGATTTTTTTCTTTGTATTCAATTTTTGATAGTTTTATTAATATGTGTCTTTCCCTATTTCTCCTTGGATTTATCCTGTATGGGACTCTCTGTGGTCCCTGGACTTGATTGACTATTTCCTTTCCCATATTAGGCAAGTTTTCAACTATAATCTCGTCAAATATTTTCTCAGTCCCTTCCTTTTTCTCTTCTTCTTCTCAGAACCCTATAATTCAAATGCTGGTGCATTTAGTGTTTTCCAAGAGGTCTCTGAGACTGTCCTCAATTCTTTTCATTCTTTTTTCTTTATTCTGCTCATTCTGCTCTGCTGTAGTTTTTACCCTTATTTTATATTCTGGGTCACTTATCCCTCCTTCTGCCTCAGTTATTCTGCTGTAAATTCCTTCTAGAGAATTTTTAATTTCATTTTTTGTGTTTTTCATCGTTGTTAGTTTGCTCTTTCATTCTTCTAGTTCCTTGTTAAATGTTTCTTGTATTTTCTTCATTCTATTTCCAAGATTTTGGATCATCTTTACTATCATTATTCTGAATTCTTTTTCAGGTACACTGCCTGCTTCCACTTCATTTTTTTGGCCTGGTGGGTTTTTTCTTTGCTCCTTCATCTGTTGTGTATTTCTCTGTCTTCTCATTTTGCTTAATTTACTGTGTTTGGGGTCTCTTTTTCATAGGTTCATAGTTCCTGTTGTTTTTCGTGTCTGCCCCCAGTGGATAAATAGTTCAGTGGGTTGTGTAGCCTTCCTGGTGGAGGTGAGTGGTGTCTGTGTTCTTGTGGATGAGGCTGGATGTTGTTTATTTCTGATGGACAGGACTGTGTCCAGTGGTGTGTTTTGGAGTCTCTGTGACATTATTATTATTTTAGGCAGCCTCTCTGTTAATGGGTAGTGTTGTGTCCCTGTCTTACTAGTTGTTTGGCATTGGGTGTCCAGCACTGGAGCTTGCTGGTCGTTGAGTGGACCTGATTCTTAGTGTTGAGATGGAGATCTCAGGGAGATTTTTGCCATTTGATATTATGTGGAGCTGGGAGGGCTCTTGTGGACTAATGTCCTGAAGTTGGCTCTCCCACCTCAGAGGCACAGCACTGACTCTTGGCTGTCACACCAAGAGCCTTTCAGCCACACGGCTCAGAAGAAAAGGAAGAAAAAGTAGAAAGGAAACGAAATTTTAAAATAAACTAAAATAAAGTTATTAAAATAAAAATATACATATTTTTGGAATAAAAAGAATGAAAAAGTAATTTAAAAATACAGAGAGCAACCAAACCAGTAAACAAATCCACCAATGACTACAAGCACTAAAAACTATACTAAGATAAACATAAAAGTCCGAAACTAGTCAGTCACATGCAGTAAACCCCAAGTCTACATATGCTCCCAAAATCCACAGCTTCAATTTTGGGATGATTCATTGTCTATTCAGGTATTCCTCAGATGCAGGGTACATCAAGTTGATTGTGGAGATTTAATCCGCTGCTCCTGAGGCTGCGTGGAAAGATTTCCCTTTCTCTTCTTTGGTTGCACAGTTCCTGGGTTTCAGCTTTGGTTTTAACCCTGCTTCTGCATGCAAGTCCCCCTCTGGCATCTATTCTTTGCCCAGAGAGGAGGGAGTTAAAGGAACAGCTGATTAGGGGGTTCTGGCTCACTCAGGCCAAGGGGAGTGAGGGGTACGGAATGCAGGGTGAGCTTAGAGGGGCGTGCTTGGAGGGGCAGAGGCCTTTTTGACATTGCAACAGCCTGAGGCATGCCATGTGTTCTCCCAAGGTTGTTGTCACTTGATCACAGGACCTTGGCAGTGGCAGGCTGCACAGGCTCCCGGGAAGGGAGGTGTGGATAGTGACCTGTGCTTGCACACAGGATTCTTGGTGGTTGCAGAAGCAGCCTTAGCATTTCATGCCTGTCTCTGGTGTCTACGTTTATAGCTGCAGCTATCGCCTCTCTCTGAAGCTCGTTTAGGCATTGTTCTGAATCTCCTCTCTTTGTGCACCTCGAAACAATGGTCTCTTTACTCTTAGGCAGGTCCAGACATTTTCCCAGACTCCCTGATGGCTAGCTTTGACGCACTAGCCTCCTTCAGGCTGTGTTCACGCAGCCAACTCCAGTCCTCTCCCTGGGATCTGAACTCTGAAACCCAAGCCTCAGCTCCAAGCCCCCACCCGACCTGGCAGTGAGCTGACAAGCCTCTCAGGCTGGTGAGTACTGGTTGGTACCAATCCTCTGTGTGGGAATCTCTCTGCTTTTCCCTCTGCACCCCTGCTGTTGTCCTCTCCTCTGTGGCTCTGAAGCTTTCCCCCTCACCCCCTGTTTCCACCAGTGAAAGGGCTTCCTAGTGTGTGGAAACCTTTCCTCCTTCACAGCTCCCTCCCAGAGGTGTTGGTCCCATCCCTATTCTTTTGTGTCTGTTTTTTCTTCTTTCTTTTGCCCTACCCAGGTATGTGGGGTGTTTCTTGACTTTTGGGAAGTCTGAGGTCTTCTGCCAACATTCAGTAGGTGTTCTGTATGATTTGTTCCACATGTAGATGTATTTTTATGTAGTTTTGGGGAGGAAGGTGATCTCCATGTCTTACTCTTCTGCCATCTAAGGTCCTCCCTCTATCATATATATTTAACTGTCATATATTAGTTATATTTAACCATTGTATATTATACATGTAACTTATGTTTTCATTTTAAAATAGAATATGAACTCTATTTTAATTGTATAAACATAACTGATAAGGTTCCATGGAATGATTTCCCTACAGTAGTGGGTGGAAATTTGGCAAAAAATTTAATGCATAAAGAGAAAAAATTAGAAAAGGAACCATAACAACAAGAAATTTGAAAAGTAGAGAAATGGAATGAACAACAATAGAAGAAGCTAAGCGAGGATTAAAAAAAGCATTTTTCTAGATCAGGAATATTGGAAGATGCTTCAAGTATGAAGTAAACTACAAAGATTACTGATTAATAACAGGGTTACTCATTAGTCAACTTTTTATAAGCACATGGAAGAACATTTCCTTGATTCTGTAACTGATTTCTTATAAGTCTAAATCAGTGCATGACCATCAAGAAGAATGTGCTCTGAACTGAAAGTCTGATCTAGGTAAAATTTGGGGCTTAGAAATTATTTGCAAAGCCATATTCCCCAGTAGGGTCAACAGAATTTTCAAATGTTTTTGGGAAACTTAGACTAAAGAAACAGAAGAAGTTTGTTTGTTTGTTTTTCTGTGGCTGGGGGAGAGCATATTTGAATCGCAAAGTTTTTCTTAAAGGCTGCTGGATATGTTTGTAGCAGACTTTCAGAAGGATTCTAAAATTGAAAACTTTAGAGTCTTTCAAGTTAAATGCCTTTAAAGTCATTTCAAATTCTTTCTACTCTATCCATTCCTAAAATTATAATATGATATTGCATTGAGATAGGATGACGATAAAGCAGTACCACTGAGAGTGCAAATCTGAGGCAACTATTTGCCATTTTTGTAGCAGTATTGCATGTGCAATGATTTACAATAATGGCATTAGTTTTCTAAATAGTAATGTGACCATCTCAGTAAGTTTTGTTATTTTTATTGATGAGATTATTTTCCATATTGCTTTTCTTACTAATTCACATACATATATGGAGATTATTACAGCACAGCATTTATTATTTACTTTTTTATCAAGACTTCAAGAAAAATGTTGTTATATAGATGCACTTTTTAAATAAGGAAAATGTGTAATCTACAAGATAGTTATTTTTCTTGTTATCTTTGCTACATCTGAACTGAACTGAACACACATGCAATCCAGTTTATAGTCAAAGTTTGTTTGAATATGTATTCTTCTGTGTTTTATAATTTTACAGTGGAAATAAAACATGACTTTTGTTCCAACAGACTATGAATGTGCTCACATCGTTCTAAGCATCTGGATAAAATGAAAGAATTTCATCAGTTGTCTGGCTATATTGCAATATTTACATGTTGGCTGCTGGGCAGATGAAGCATCAGTGTAACAATAGATACTAAACTTGAGAAAAAGAGGTATATCTTCCTTTTAAAATTAATAAAAATTAGGTCTAAAGCAATTAAATTTTGTTAATAACTCAGTTAAAATAATAATTCAATTAGAAAAGGTTTTATAAAGCCTCTAGTATACATTTAATACTATAGTAAGTATCATGGGAAACCAAAAGAAATATGAAAATACTAACACTAATTGTGTTCCAGGCCCTGTGTTAAGCTTATTACATGAATTATATCCTTTTATTTTCAAGCAACTCTATGAAGTAGAACCAAATATTATATTGATTTTAAAGATGAACAATTTAAGGCATAAAAAAGTACCTTTTTCAAGATCATACAGCTAGTAAGTAGCAGAGCCTCGATTCAAACTCAGTTAGTCTGACTTTAGAGTTTGAGTTATGATCTACTATATTCTTGTACCTTCAATCCTAAAAGCAACTAGTCAAAAATATGGGACTAGAGAATCACCCAGCAGAATATAATCAAGTGGAATATAATGTAGAACAAGCAGATATTACTATGAGAGATTGAGTAGAGAATAGACCCTGGAATTCCCCAGCAGTCCAGTGGTTAGGACTCCTAGCTCTCACTGCCAGGGGTCTGGGTTCAATCCCTGGTCAGGGAACTAAGATCCTGCAAGCTGTTCAGCACAGCCAAAAAATAATAATAATAATAGATCCTGTTTCTTGCTTTAATGGAACTGAAAGGCATGGGGGCAGTCTTTGGCTCCCTCAGAATTACTTTTGTGGCCTGTTTTGATTTATTTGTGAGAAATCTCATGATCAATGAATTTTTGGTTGTCAATGGAGGATGGAATTATCTCATCTCTTGTGTTTTATCTTCCCTCTCTCCTTGTACTAACATCTAACACAGAGCTGTTTTCTTTCCAAAGACCTATTTCCTCTCTTATTACCCAGAAACCAATGATAAACCTGGATTTAAAATGTATTATCCTGGTCCACCTTCACAACCAATCAGTTTCCAAATAATGATGCTTAATTTTTCCTCACCTACCTATTCTTTACATTACATTCCTACAGTCACAACACTGATTTGGGTCCTTTATAAGACGGGACCTTCTAATATTCCTTAATAGGTCTTCCTATGTATAGTATAGTCCATATCTTTCCTTCTTCCCATCCCATCTTATCTACACTCCATAAATGACCATTCCTAAATACTCCTTATGAATGCCATTTTCCAAGATAAAAATCTTTCTGTGCAGAATTACACTTACTGTACTAAAAGTAAAAATTCTGGAATTTCAGTTAAAGAATTCTCAACTCTCAAAGTGTATCTTTGCATCAACAAAACTCTGGCGTAAACTGATGAACTCCCTTTGGTCAAATTATTGCACTCTAATAAAATGAACTTCTACAATACTATCCACTTCTCTAAAATCTTATCCCTCTCGAGGACAGTTTTAAATTCTACCTGTTCCATGACCAACCCAATACCACAGTTTTCAAACCGTATTCTGAATATATACAGTGTTTTACTGACTTTTTAATCAGTCACAGAATCACGTGGTTAGGTTGGAATTTAAAAGTCATCTAGTCTAACAATCTATTTGATGATCATGAAATTCTATAGCATGCTTAAATTTGGTCAGTCATCCAACTTTTATTTGACACCATCAGTAATAGGGAACTCACTACTTTGTGAGGCAGTCAATTTCATCTTTGTGTAGCACAAGAGTTATTTCCCATATTAAGTTACAGTAAGCATCTCTGATGATCTTACTTACCCATGATCCTTGTTCTATCTTATGTTATCAACCATTAAAAGAGTCCATGAGATCACAGGTACTATGGATAAAACAGAAATTGTAAGTGTAAGATAGAAGTTAGCCTGTAGTGGAAGATGAAGTAAAATCAGAGACAGGCATAAGCTGAATCATTAAGTATGGTGATTTTCTAATATAGAAAGCAATGGATTCTCATTTCTAATTTTTAAATAGATCATTTCTAAAAGAATGACTTTATTGGCTATTGCTGGCTCAAAGACCTGTTTTCAGAAAAGGAGACTACTGTTGTAGCTTGAATAGCATTCCCATCTTTATGAAGCCTGCCTGTGTGACTGCTGAGAATTTTGTTGCTGTTGAAGAAATGAATAACCAATGATGTCATGTCTCCTTATTTTTCTTGTGTATCCATACAGTGAACACCTGCTAAATGATGTAATCTGAATGTGTAACTATCTGTTAGACAGTTCAAATTGAATAGTAAAATCCAAAACCAAATAAAATATATTTTAGATTATAAACATTTACAATCACTTTGCCATGCTATTTCTGATTTCTGGTATATATATTTTTTCTTCCAGATTTGTGCCTTCAGCAGATTGAAAAACTATGCTTGTTACATCTTCTTTTTGTGACTGATAAAAAATATTGAGACAAAAAGATACCTTGAGAAACCTAATTCCTTGGTGATAGGAATCCATTTATGAATATTATGTAAGTCTGATAGAAGGACTATTAAAAACAAAAAAAACAAACTTCATAATTGAACTGTCATCCAGAGTGTATTTCTCCATCTTGATCAGCATCTTATATTAAAACTTGTTAAATGTCTTTCTGAATATGCTTAAAGCAAAAACAAGACAGTGCATGACTATTCTATGTAGGCATATCTTACATCATGTTAAAGTACAATAAAGAGAGAAGTATGGGTTCTAAACTTAGATTTTTATGGATTTAAATGCCAGCTGTGATACTTAACAGATGTGTGATCTCAGACATATTAATTACTTTCTCTGTGCTTTGATGTCTTCATCCATCAAAGAAAATAATAGATTCTACCTTATGAGATTGTTTTGATTATTAAAATAGTTAATGCATATAAAACCCTTAAGAATACATTAGAAACATAATGGTTTTTCAATGTTAGCTATTAGCTACTACTTCAATTAATCTGTTAGATCTATGAAAGTGAAAGGGTATAAATTGTAAACCTCTTCATTCACTGTTCCAACTTGAATAGTGTTGGTACTTAAATAGTGACTGATTGATTTCTATTCAATGAACATTTGTTCAACAACATGTAAAACACATACACAGGGGATTTCATTAGTAATCAGCATGAATCCACTAGGGAGTAAATCAATTTAGGTTTACCTATAAACATGAGGTAGAAGGAAAGAACACAGGAGGATTAGAAGAGGAAATAATGTTATCCAAGACTCTTTATGAAATAGACGTTGTTCAAGACAATTGAGAAAAAGAAAAGGATAATATCCTACAAATAAAAATTTCTGGTAAATAAGGAAAACATGAAGAAAGTTTCGGAAACTTTTGTTAATAAGCTTAAGCTAATTAAATATCAAATAGTATTTAGGGACAACAGCTATCAGGTTCAGAGGGTTTGGTATGGTTTCAATAATATTGTACAGTAGTATATGGTAATGAAAACCTAGAAACAACCTTAAAGTCCAACAACATAGTATTTATTCAATAATAATATTAATAGTAATAAAATATCCACAATCTGTCTGGAATATATATGTAAATATGGTTATAGCTATTGAAAATTAGTCTCATAGTTAAGTTAAAAAATAGGTAAAAGGGGCTTCCCTGGTGACACAGTGGTTGAGAGTCCACTTGCTGATTCAGGGGACACAGGTTCATGTCCTAGTCCGGGAAGATCCCCCATGCCAAGCATCTGGGCCCGTGAGCCATGGCCGATGAGCCTGCACTTCCAGAGCCTGTGTTCTGCAACGGGAGAGGCCACAACAGTGAGAGGCCCGCGTACCACAAAAAAAAAAAAAAAAAAAAAAGTAAACGAATAGCATGCATAGTATGATTTCAGTTTCCTTGTGCAGTATACATGTGAAAGGGTTTGATGGACACAACAAAAATGGGATTGCAGTGAGTTAATACTTTCTTCTGTTTGCCCTTCCATGTATTATAATGTTTTATAGTAAATATCTATTATTATTTACGATTGGAAAATTATTAATTTTATTTTTTAGATAGTTACAGTTATAGAACAATTTTTATTATTAATATATATTGTGTATGTATATATATACATATATATTATATATATATATATATATATATATATAGAGAGAGAGAGAGAGAGAGAGAGAGAGAGAGAGCATGTTGGAGTTAATTACATCAATGATAAGCAGAATGATTATATGATTTGTTGTAAATATTCCAGGATGCACATACTTTTATTCTAGTACTGTTTCTCATGCTTTTTCCCATTTCCTAAATACCCTGCAGTAAGAAAATGTATGTTTCACAGAACAGTTAGCCTGCAAGTGAACTTATAATTTACCTTTACTCACCTTTCTTTCATTTTTATTCAATGAGAACATCTTACAGCCTCACGTAATTCTAAAGAGTAAATTAAGATGCTTAAAGGAACGTTAATTTTTTTCTAACAATAATTTGATGCAACAGGCAAGCAATTTTCTAAGTGATACTATAGTAAAAATGATTTTCTTCCAGAAATATTCTGTCTGTTCAGACACACAACACTTTTCAGTGCATATATTTGGAAAGCAAAGGAAAAATGGGTTATATAAAAATTGTAACCTTGTGACTGAGTTTAGTCTTGTATTTAATAAATAATTAGATATTTTGAGCCAACAGGTTATAGACAAGATGGAGTATACATACTTCTTATTTCTATCTTCAAGTACAGTTATAAAAAAACCCTGGATATTATATATAAAAGAGATATGAGGAGACTCTTAAAAGATAAGAGAAAAAGTTAAAGTAGCTAGGGAACTATGAATACAAAGGATAAGACTATTGTTATACCCTTGGGTTTTCTTTTTCACCTCATATAACCCAGACTGCATGTTAGAGATTGCAGCAGCCCAGGAACACCAATATATGTGACAAAAATAACCCCAACAAAAGTCTATTCTCAATAGCTAAAGTACCATGGTGGAGAATTTAATAAGAAAACTTTGAGACCATATTCATCCTACTGTAGCCAAACAATACAGAAAAAACAAAACAAACAAACAAACAAAAAACAGTAGTCTTACCCCTACTTAATCAGAAAAAACAAAGAAGGGGACTAGAATTACACCTTTGCCCTGCTACAAGGAGGCAAACCTCTCCCTCACCATACAATCCACCAAGGTTGTGTCAGAGAAGAACTAGTGGTAAACTGGAACTTTCATCTCTGCCAGATGGTAATGGGGCACCTCCGCCACCTGGACCATGGCATCAGTGGAGAAGATGTGGAGAACCTGGATTTCCACACCATGATTGGCAGTAATGAGGCACCACTCTACACCACTGTGTTGTCAGAAGGGGCATAATGAAGAGCTATAACATGTACCACTGTTAAGCAGTAATGAGATTCACCTCTTTGCAATGCCAATGGAGGCCATGTGGAGAGCAGTAAAGAAGTATCTCTCCCTCAACAAGACAGGGTAGTGTCATCAGATGCCTAATACAGTGCCTGAACCTTCAACCCCACCCAGGAGTAATGAGGTGCTCCTCCCACCCTGGAGTATCAATGAAGGCTGAACGAGGAATCCGGACTTTTCACTCCCACTTGAAAGTAAAGAGACAACATTCTTTCTTTCCTTTCTTAGCCAGTGTTATTTTAGAAGATGCCTGCTAACACAGAGTATTTATATTAAGTGTTTCATGGTATAATATCCAAAATATCCAGGATACAATCAAACTCAATTGTCATACAAAGAATCAGTCACAACTTGAATAAGAAAAGCAATTAAAAAGATGCTTTGAACTATAAAGATAATGCAAATATTGAAATTATCTGACAAATTTAAAACAGTTATAAAAATGCTTCAATATGTATTTGAGCAAGACTGAAATTAAGTGACAAAGTAAATCTCAACAATGAAACACATCTCAGCGAAGAAAAAGGAGATATAAAGGAAAACCAAATGTATATTGAAAAAACTGAAAAATACTTTAACCAAACTAAAACAACTCAACAACAGACTAGAGAAGACACAGGAAAGAGTAAACTTAAAGATAGAACAATAGAAATTACACAATCTGAACAACAGAGAGAAAATTATGTCAGAGAATACACAGTTGCAACGAGAAGATGAATAAGTTCTGGAAATCTAATGCACAGCATAATAATTATAGTCAAAAATGGTATCGTATACTTTAAAATTGCTAAGAGACTAAATTTTAAATGTTCCCACCATGAACATGTGCTAGATGTGTTAGCTAACACTATAGTCAAAATCATACTGCAATATATAAATTTGTCAAATCAACATGTTGTACATGTTAAAGTTACACAATGTTATATATCAAGTATATCTCAATTAAAAAAGAATGAATAAATAAATAAATGAATGTGTAAATCAGACATCAGAATAATTTAACACCCTCCAGAAAAGAATCAATCAATCTTGAAGACCTAACAATTATAAACATCTTTGTACCAGACAAAAAAGAACCAGTGTCATTTGCAGAGATGTGGATGGACCTAGAGACTGTCATAGAGAGTGAAGCCAGAAAGAGAAAAACAAATATCATATATTAATGCATATATGTGGAATCTAGAAAAATGATACAGATGAACTTATTTGCAAAGCAGAAATAGAGCCACAGATGTAGTGAACAAACTTATGGTTACCAAGGAGGGAAGAGAGGTGTGGGATGAATTGGGAGATTCAGACTGACATATATACATTACTATGTATAAAATAGATAACTAATAAAAACCTACTGTTTAGCACAGGGAACCCTACTCAATGATCTGTGGTGACCTAAATGGGAAGGAAATCTAAAAAAGAGTGGAGAAAATAACCCAAACTTACAACATTGAAGGTGCAAGTAGAACATTCATGAAGAATGTTTGAACATTTTAATACCCCATTTTCAATAATAATTAGAACAACTAGGCAGAAAATCAACAACAGTAGAAAGCACACACAGGTTATTGTCAAATGCACATATAACATTCTCCAAAATTAACTATATGTTATTCCAGAAAACAAATCTAAATACATTTATAAGAATTGAAATGCAAAGTATGAGCTCTAACCACATTGGAATCAAGCTAGAAATTAATAACAAAGAATTTTTGGAAATTCACAAATTTGTGGAAATTTAGGAACACATTGTTTAATAACTAGTGGTTTAAAGAAGAAATCACAGAATAAATAAGAGATCATTTTCAGAGATATGAAATGGAAACATCATATACAAAATGTACGGGATGCAGCAGAGTCTGTGCTCAAAGGAAAATTTGTAGCTTAAATAAATATATTTTAAAAGAACAAATATCTGAAATTAATAACTTAATCTTCTAACATAATACTAGAGAAGAAAGAGCAAGCTAAACACAAATCAAGCAGGTGAAGCAAAGTGATAAAGATCTGGAAGAAATAAAATATGGACAGAATAGGAAAAAATAAGAAAACCTATAAAACAAAAGTTGATTATTTCAAAAAATTAGAAAAATTGACAAAATGCTGACTAAATACTATGAAAAAATGCATTTCAATATATTAGATAACATAGATGATATGAAGAATCCTTGAAACATACAAAATAACAAAACTAGCTCAAGAAGAAAAAGAAAATCTGAGTAGATCTATAAGTACATAAATATTAAATTAGCAATAAAAAATGTCCCACAAAGAAAAGTGAAGGACAAGATGATTTTACTACTGAGTTCTATCAAATGTTTAAGGAAACACTAACAACAATCTTTCACAAACTCTTCCAAAACTGAAGAAGAGGAACATCTCTCAGCTCATTCTTTGATGACAGTATTACTGATATCAGTATCTGACAGCTATCACAAGAAAACTATAGATCAATATCCCTTATATAGATCAAAACTCTTCAACAAAGTATGAGTAAATGATATCTAGAAACATATTAAAAGGATTACACACTGGAACCAAGTAAGATTTACCCTAGGAATGCAAGGTTGCTATCACATTTGAAAATCAATCAATGTAATACAGTATTTAATAGAATGAATGGCAAACCCCCTTTATCATATCAATAGGAGCAGAAAAAACATTTGACCATATACAACACATTTTCCTGATTAAAATGCATTCTACAAACTAGGAATAGAAGACAACTTCTGCAATTTTATGAAAGGCATCTACAAAAAACCCACAGCTAACATCAAAGTTAATGATGAATGACAATGCTTTCTTCATTAGTTCAAAAAAAAAAGGATATTCATTTTTGCCACTTTTTTCAGCATTGTACACTCCTCCCTGAGTACTTACAGGGGATTGGTTCCAGGATACCCTCTGGATACCAAATTCCACAGATGCTCAAGTCCCTTACATTCAGTCCTCAATATCCATGAATGCAAAACCCACCGATATGGAGAGCCAACTGTACTAGCAGACCTATCCAGAACAATTAGGCAAGCAAGAAAAAGAAATCACGTTCATCTCTCTCTCTTTCTCTTCCTCTCCCTCCCTCCCTCTGTGTGTGTGTGTGTGTGTGTGTGTGTGTGTATGTGTATGTATATAGATAGATACAGATATAGAGATAGTATAACATAATGTATAAATATATAATATATAAAGATTAATGTATATAAAACAATTGTTTTTCTTTACACTAGTGATGAACAATGTAAAAATGAAATTATGATAACCTAAGTTACAGTAACATAAAATTAGGAATACATTTAATAAAAGAAGTATAAGTGCTGTACCCTTAAGACTACAAAGCATCTTTGAACTAACATTTAAGAACCTAACTAAATCTAAGAACTCGCCGTGTTCATGCACAGAAACACAAATTGTTAGAACGACAATACTCTCGATTGATGTAGAGATTCAACATAATCACATGAAAATCTCAGCTGCCTTTTATGCAGGAATTGGCCAGCTAATTCTGAAACACATTTGGAAATTCATTGGACCCAGAATAGCCAAGAACAGACTTGGATCCATGCCTCACATCCTATACAAAAACGAACTCAAGATGGATTATACATCTAAATGTAAGAACTAAAACTAAAACTTTTATAAGAAAACACAGAAGTAAATCTTCATGACGTAAGATTAAGCAATAGTTTCTTAGATATAATACAATAAGCACAAATGAAAAAGGAAAAAACATAAATTAGACTTCATCAAAATTTAAAACTTTTGTGTTTTAAAATACCTCATCAAGAAAGTGAAAAGAAAACCCATAGAATGGGAGAAAATATTTGCAAATTTTATGTCTAAGGGATTTGTATTCAGAATATATAAAGAACACTTACAACTCAACAATAAAAATATAACAAGTTTAAATAATAGGCAAATCATTTGAGGACGCATTTCTCTAAAGAAGATATACAAGTGGCTAAACAGCACATGAAAAGATGTTCAGTATCATTAGTCAATGGGAAACAGGTTAAAACATGATGAAATACCACTTCACATCCACTAGGATGGCTAAAATAAAAAAGACAGACAATAAGAAGTATTGGCAAAATTGTAGAATTGGAACCCTCATACATTGCTGAAGGGAATGCAAAATGGTGGAAAACAGATTGATGGTTACTCAAATAGTTTAGCTATTTAACTAAACAACCCAACAATTCTGCTCCTATGTATATAACCCACGGGTCCACACAAAAACATGTACACTGATATCTGTAGCAGCATTTTTCATAATATCCGAAAGGCAGAAGCAAGCTAAATATCAACTGATGATTGGGTATACAAAATGTGGTGAATCAATACAATGGAATACTATTTAGCAATTTAAAACATGAAGCTCTGAAACATGTTGCAATATGAATAACCCTTGTAAACAGTATGCTCAGTGAAAGAAGTCAGAAACAAAAAGGCACATGTTGTACAATTCCATTTATATGAAATGTCCAGAATAAGCCAATTCAGAGACAGGAAGTAAATTATTGGTTGCCAGGGCCTGGGTTAAGGCGTGAATAAGGAGTGGTCCATGCCTCTCATGGGCCAGACTGTGCATTAATGAATGTAGCTGGGCATACACCATCTTAACCAGCATCTCAACCCAAGAAAATTATCTGCCACAGTGTAATGAACCCAACAGACAGATCTGATCTGAATTTACTGCCAGAACCAGGATCTAAGGGGGGTTAGGAGCAGTAAACAAAGAGCAAATTGCCTTTTCAAATAATATAATGGGACGCTCCCACAGGTTTTCGCCAATGAAATCGCTGCATAAACAAAAGGCCAGAGTCCAGGCGTCTGTCCTGCAGAGAGCATCAATTCCAGATCACAACATAATACAAGCATACCTTGAAGTTATTGCAGGTCTGGTTCCAGACTACTACAATAAAGCAAGTATTGCAATAAAGCAAGTCACATGCAAGTGTTTTGATTTCACTGTGCGTATAAAAGTTATGTTTACACTATACTGTAGCATATTAGGTGTGCAATAGCATTGTATCTAAAAATACTTAATTAAAAATACTTTGCTAAAAATACACTAACCATCAACTGAGCCTTTAGTGAGACATAATCTTTTTGCTGGTGGAGGGTTTTACCTCAATATTGGTGGCTACTGACTGATCAGGGCTGTAGTTGCTGAATGTTGTGGTGGCTGTGGCAATTTCTTAACATAAGACAATGATGAAGTTTTCCACATTGGTTGACTCTTCCTTTCACAAAAGACTTCTCTGTAGAATGCAATGCTGTTTGATAGCATTTAACCCACAATAGAACTTCTTTCAACGTTGGAGTCAGTCCTCTCACACCTTTATCAACTTTATCAACTGAGTTTATGTAAAATTCTCTCACACCTTTATCAACTTTATCAACTGAGTTTATGTAAAATTCTAAGTCTTTGCTGTCAACTCAACTGTCTTCACAGCATCTTCCTCTGGAGTAGTTTCCATCTCAAGAAAACACTTTCTTTGCTCATCCGTAAGAAGCAACTCCACATCCATTCAAGTTTTATCATGAGATTGCAAAAATTCAGTCCGTTCTTCAGGCTCCACTTCTGATTCTAGTTCTCTTGCTATTTTTACCACATCTGCAATTACTTCCTCCACTGAAATCTTAAACCCCTCAACATTATCCATGAGAGCTAGAATCAACTTCCTCCAAACTCACGTGGATGTTGATATTTTGACTTCTTCCCTTGAATCACGAATGTTCTTAATAGCATCTAGGATGGTGAATTGTATCCAGAGAAGGTTTTCAATTTACTTCACCCATATCCATTGAGGAATCACTATCTATGGCAGTTGTAGCCTTACAAAATGTATTTCTTAAGTAATAAGACTCGAAAGTTGAAATTAATCCTTGATCCATGGGCTGCCAAATGGATGTGTTAACAGGCATGAAAACAACACTAACCTCATTGTACATCTTCATCAGAGCTCTTAAGTGAGTAGTTGGGTTTGTCAATGAGCAGTAATATTTTGAAAGAAAGTTTTTTTTTCTGAGCAGTAGGTTTCAACAGTGGGCTTAAAATAAACCATGTTGTAAACAGATGTGCTGTTGTCCAGGCTTTGTTGTTCAATTTATAGAGCATAGGCAGAGTAGATTTAGCATAATTATTAAGGGCCCTAGGGTTTTCAGAATAAGCATTGTCTTCAACTTAGTCACCAGGTGCATCAGCCCCTAACAAGACAGTTATCCTGTTCTTTGAAGTTTTGAAGCCAGGCATTGACTTCTCTCTGTCTGTGAAGTCCTAGATAGCATCTTCTTTCAATATAAGGCTGTTTAAACTACCTTGAAAATTTGTTGTTTAGTTTAACCACCTTCCTTAATTGTTCTAGCTAGATCTTCTAGATAACTTGCTGAAGCTTCTACATTAGCACTTGTTGCTTCCTCTTGCACATTTATGCTATGGAGATGGCTTCTTTCCTTCAAATTTATGCACCAAGCTCTGCTAATTTCAAACCTTTCTTCTTCAGTTCCCTCACTTCTCTCAACCTTTACAGAATTGAAGAGAGTTAGGGCCTTGCTCTGAAATGGCTTACGGGAGTGTGGCTAGCTTGATCTTACATCCAGACTACGAAAACTTTCTCTATAACAGCAATAAGGCTTTTTTGCTTTCTTAACATTTGTGAGTTCATAGAATAGCACTTTTACTTTTCTTCAATAATTTTTCCTTTAGTTTCATAACTTGGGTAAATGTTTAGCACAGGAAGCCTGGCTTTTGGTCTATCTCAGCTTTCGACCTGCCTTCTTCACTAAGCTTAATTATACCTAGCTTTTAATTTAAAGTGAGAGATGTGTGATTATTCCTTTTGCTTGAACAATTAGAGGCCATGGTAGGGTTATTAAATGGCCTAATTTCAATTTTTTTTTTTTTTCTCAGGGAATAGGGAGGCCTGAGAGTACGGAGAGAGATGTGGAACAGCCAGTTGGTGGAGCAGTCAGAACACAAACATTTATCAGATAAGTTAGCTGTCTTATATGGGCACACTTTGTTGTGTCCCAAAACAATTACAATAGTAATATCAAAGATCAATGACCACAGATCACCATGACAAATGTAATAATAATGAATCACATTAGAATATTGTAAGAATTATCAAAATGTGAGTGACACAGAGACACGAAGTGAGAAAATGATGTTGGAAAAATGGTTCCATAGATTTGCACAATACAGTGTTGCCACAAACCTTCAGTTTGTAAAAAGAAAAGTCTATGTGAAGCACAATAAAGTGAAGTGCAATATAAAATGAGGTATGCCTGTAATCACAAATATAGATTACAGTTAGTCAGATAATACTTTTTCAATTTTTCCGCTTCCCTTTCCTCTCCACCCTGAACCTGGAGGAAACAGAAATAGCAGATCAAGTTGTAGAAGGGGTATAGCAGGATGATTAGATACAGGCCATTCTCTCTTTTTACTTTAAGTTGTTGAACCTGATTTGGGGCAATATCTCTCACTGTAGGAATACAGTATGAAATTATTTTGAGATTTAAGCTTTTTATTCAGATTAAGCTGGACTTAATATATGTGAAATTTACCATGTAAGCTAGGAGATCATCTGAAGAAATTGTTCAAGGAGAATGATCTTCTTGAATGGACCTTATTCAATTAATTATTCTACTGTTATATGTTTTTTAAATATTTCAAAATTGTAAAAAATTGTTTTTAAAGAAAACTATAAGGCACTACATCTATTCAACTATTATTTGTTTCTTTTCAAATATGGCAAAGTGGCATATATATAGAAAAGTTCCTCTGTGGGTTATTATAAACACTTAGAAGTAGATTTTACTGAATTAATATGATATCATTATGCCAAATGTGTACTAACTATATTTTTGGAGAAATAATTATCCCCTTTATAATCTAAGTCAGAATAAATAAAAAAGATTATTAAAGATAAGGCTATTTGGGAGCAAAATTAGATGTGGTCCATGTGAAGCCAATCATGAGGATTTTATCTGGACTTACTCCAAATAAAATATCAGAATGTATCTATTTTTAAACTATCATTTTTTTCTTCAGAATTCAATCTGATAAGAAGAAAATAACACACATTGAATGATCTAGTTAATTTATTTATGAAGAAGTCAATATATAATGGATAGCATATTCTCTGATCAAATATACATGCAAATGTTTATGTATATAATGTGTTCTGAAGTTTAATACATTGTGTAAGGTTACTTTTTATGTTATCTGACTTTTCTTAATAGACTGAGTATCTTTAGAACAGTGCCTGTGCTTCTCATTCCCAGCACATCACCAAGACCCTGGAACACGATGGGTGCTACAGAAATGATTTAGAGTGAATGAATATATGGATAGATGACTGAAATCATTCACTGAATATTTCTGCTTGAAGACAAGAGCCAGAGTGAGATAAATATCAGAAAAGCATTATTCTAAGATGATCCCAAATCTTTAACTTACACAGAAGTCAGTATTCCTCTAGGATCAAGGGCCATTTTTCACTGATCATCGTACCTACCTCAATATCTAGTACTGTGCTGTGAACATAGAAATTCCTCCTTAACAGTCTGTGAGTTGTGTTAAATTTAATGGAGTAAATACAGTACAGTGCTTTTATCCCTATGGCTCATATTGCTCTTCAAATAGACTGCTCGGGGCTTCCCTGGTGGCGCAGTGGTTGAGAGTCTGCCTGCCGATGCAGAGGACATGGGTTCGTGCCCCGGCCTAGGAGGATCCCACGTGCCGTGGAGCAGCTGGGCCAGTGGGCCATGGCCGCTGAGCCTGTGCGTCCGGAGCCTGTGCTCTGCAACGGAAGAGGCCACAACAGTGAGAGGCCCGTGTACCGCAACTGCTCTATTGTACATTAGCTGGAGCTCTTCCAGGGTTCACCCAAGTATGCACACCAGGGAGAAAGAAAAATAAATAATATAAACCAATGTCATTGTGATCAGCAGGATTCAGGTTATGATCCTTTTCAACTCTTGTTCCTTTTCATGTCATAGCCCAGGCAGAGGCTATAAATTGCATCCAAAATGCTTTTAATGTGAATATTGTCACTAGAGTAAATCAGGTGCTCTCAGATTCCTTCATTATTCAGAAGTTACTCAGCCTAGCCACAGAGGTTCAGATTGAGAAATAAATGGCATGAATTCTATCCCTGCATTTGTCACTAAGTCATGGGGAGACAATCTTCTATTGTCTCTGTGCATCTGCTTTTCAGCTCACAAAGTAGGGAAGCACTGCTTTCTACTCATTTCTTTCATAAATATGTAAGGAGGATTAACACATTTGGAAGCCAGATGCTAGCCATTGAAATATCTTTTCACACATCACCTTTTTATTAGCTTGATTCTACATTGTTCTAAATACTTCCTTAGTAGCCCAATGTGCCCCCTGAGTATCCTTGGAGTAGCTTCCTCATCTAGCAGATTCTTGCTCAATTTTTGTGGTATATAATTAGTGAATGATTTGCATTCAGCATTAATAATTGTCATTCTTGGACCAGTACAAACCCGAGGGAAGTTTTTCTTGGGTTTATGCAGCAATATATGAAATGAAAGGAAGCTGGTAACGAAAGAAGAACCCGACTTAAATTTCACTGATCACAGGGCTTTTGAAAGCCATACACATTTTCTGAATATTTTTTGGTGATGATATGAAAGTCCTCCAAGCCACTTATATGAGAAATATTCAGATTGGCACTGAAAATAAATGTTGGTTGAATGGCAATATATCTCTATTTGTGTTCCTGTTTTACATGTAAAGTCCAGGCTGGAAGAGCTAGGGCGTGTTTGTAAGAGTGTGAATTCTTTCTTCCATGCCCCTTGGAATGTATCATACTATTTTGCAAATCTAAAATAAATGAGATTAATAAAATTTTTAAAAATTGTTTAAGATTTCACCTATGGTACAAAAATTGATTTAAATATTACCATTTGAAAACAATGAGCCAAAATTAGTTCTTCAGTAACCACAAGTGGTACTTGGGGGAAGAATTTGGCCCTATAAAGCATTCTATATTACTTTTAATTTAATTAGGTACAATGATGTATATATTTAGTTGTCATCTGAAAATTAAGTGTTAAACACAAAGAAGTATATATCTCTCTTTGACCTTTCATACCATTTAGTGTTGGGCTCCTGTTAACTTACAAATCAATTAAAGGGACTACACTTTTATATCCTGATATCTCTTGAGATTCTGCCTTTTAAGACTAGCTTATCCTCAATGTTTGTGGAGTTCCTTTTTCTCTGAAGACTCACATTCTGGCAGATTAGGACTCAGATGAATTACTTCATTTTTAGTTCTTGGCAGAATTATACAAATATTATAGACCTTTCAATCTATATAAATAGATAGATGATAGATAGATAGATAGATAGATAGATAGATAGATAGAAAGAAAAAGATGAATATATTTAACATTATCCATTGATGTCACTCAAATATAAAGGCTTCTCACATTTCTGACCAAGGGAAGTTTAAATATGGGTGCTTTAAAGAATGCCATAACCACAAACCACTACTTGTAACACATCTCTCAGTAAACCTCAATGTATGAAAAAGTGTTTCTTTATTCAACATTTTAATTTCCTGCTGTTTTTCGTGTCTTAGAGGTTAATATCCAGTAATTTGATATGAAACGTCTAGTAAAAAGTAACTGTTATCTGAATCAAAGAACACAAAATAATCCTAAGTGACTAATATTTTTCTCTCTGAAATTTAATCAAGAATTTATGGAATGTTGCTATTAATAGTAAAATCATGCTGGATTGACTGATACTAAAACGTACCAAAGTCAACTAAGTTGAATGGTGGGTTGCTGGAGTAATATCCATGCAGCTTATCATGACTTTTCAAGTTCAGATTCCTTATAAAAAGACACATAAAAACATAAACACTTAAGAATACTATCCAGCCTATCGAATCTCTTCCTTTCCATCCCTACACTTTATGTATTGGACTCAAATAAAAGCCCAGGAATAAAAAGCAATTAAAATACCAGAAACTATTGGAAGTAACAGTACATTATGTTACATGATTTCTAAAATTCTCAAAACTTGTTCTGTACTATTATTAAAGTGCAACCTATATAGGTGTGCTACAGTACCTTACCCTGGATATAGGTGTGTGCAAATTGTATTCTTTGTGGCCAGTTTGGATGAATTTCTAGAGGAGATATTGAGTTAATTCTTCAACATTAATATTATATTATGAGCTATTATAAACTCAAAAAATATCCCTGAAGGTTAATTATGGGAAAGAGAAAGAATAATAGTGGACACCTGCTTTTGTTTGAAAGCTCGTATGAGGTCTCTTATGAAGATGTGATATGTAAACTGAAACTAGTAAAAATAAGTAAGATTTATCCAGCCAAACAGTGAGAGAAAGTATGCTGTAGACATTTGGCATAAATAAAGGTACAAAGGTGAAAAAGTATCTGGCATATTCTGGAAATTGAAAGATTATTAATATGACTGAAGGGCAGAGCATGAAGATGAACAGTAGTTTTAGATAAGGTCAGAGAAGTAGGTTACACCCAGATCCTTAAACATCTTGTGTAGGTCATATTAAGGATTTTATATTGTACTCCTAGATGTAATGGGAAACAATGAACAGGTATTAAACAGGGACTTGGCATTAAAATATATTTTCTGGCCACAGTGGTAGGATGGACTGGGGAGGGCACACAGAAGGATTGTGGGGGCAAGCAATAAGAGTACAGTGCTTCTTCCAGGCCAGAGATTCTGATCACTTGAATTAGAGTTTTGATAGAAGATGTAGAGAAAATTAAAGTAATACAAGAAATACTATGAACAAATAGTCATCAGGATTTGGTGATAGATTAGGTAAGTGGAGATAAGAATGCGGGGTGGGGGCATTTAAATAAAAGGCTCCAGTGGACAGCACAGGGAACAGCAAATTAAGGACCTCTGAAAACCCTCTCCATAAAAAAAAAAAAAAATAACACTGGCAAAATGTATGAGTCAACATTTTTAGAATTCTGGATACTAACCAAAGACTTAACAATCCATGAAATATTTACTCAAGAAAACTGGCTTAATCCTGATAAGAACAGTGAGATGTGTGGCATTTTAACTTGCTCTATGTCCATCCCCACTAGCTCAGCTACACAGAAGACTTGAAAATCAGCCCTGTGATGGACATATAATAAAGATAACAGAATAGAGAATCTATGAATAGCTCACATATTGATGAGCCCATTGATTTTTGACAAAGGCTTCAAGGAAAACCAATATGAAAAATATATATTTTCAATAATTAATAGCAGAATTTATATGTCCATGCACTAGAAATGAATTTGACCTTTACAACACATACAAAAAGTAACTCAAAATGTATCATAAACATAAAAGCTAAAACTGTAAGACTCTTAGAGGGAAACATGGATAAATTCCTAATAACTTTGGGTCAAGAAAAACAGTTTTATTTATTTATAAAAATTTTATTGGAGCATATATAGTTGCCTTACAATGTTGTGTTAGTTTCTACTGTACAGCAAAGTGAAACAGGTATATGTATACACCTATCCCCTTTTCTTGGATTTCCTTCCCATTTGGGTCAACACAGAGCAATGACTAGAGTTCCCTGTGCTAAACAGTAGGGTCTCATTAGCTATCTATTCTATACATAGTATCAATAGTGTTTATATGTCAATCCCAATCTCTCAATTTATCCCACACCCCCTTTCCCCCTTGGTATCCATACATTTGTTCTCTATATTTGTGTCTCTATTTATGCTTTGTAAATAAGATGGTCTATACCAAATTTTTTTCAAATTCCACACATATGAATTAATATACAATATTTGTTTCTCTCTTTCTGACTTACTTCACTCTATATGACAGTCTTTAGGCCCATCCACATCTCTACAAATGACCTAATTTTCTTCCTTTTTATGGTTGAGGAATATTCCTTTGTATATATGGACAACATCTTCTTTATCCATTCCTCTGTTGATGAGTACTTAGGTTGATTCCATGTCCTGGCTATTGTAAATAGTGCTGCAATAAACATTGGGATGCATGTGTATTTTTGAATTATGGTTTTCTATGGGTATATGCCCAGTAGTGGGATTGCTGGGTCACATAGTAGTTCTATTTTTAGTTTTTTAAGGAACCTCCATATTGTTCTCCACAGTGGCTCTATCAATTTACATTTCCACCAACAGTGCAAGAGGGTTCCCTTTTCTCTACACCCTCTTCAGTATTTATTGTTTGTAGATTTTGTGATGATGGCTATTCTGACCAGAGTGAGGTGACACCTCATTGCAGTTTTGACTTGCACTTCTCTACTAATTAGTGACATTGAGCATCTTTTTATGAATTTGTTGACCATCTGTATGTCTTCTTTGGAGAAATGTCTATTTAGGTCTTCTATCCATTTTTTGATTGGGTTGTTTGTTTTTTTGAAATTGAGCAGCATGGGCTGTTTCTATATTTTGGAGATTAATCCTTTGTCAGTTGCTTCATTTGCAGATATTTTCTCCCATTCTGAGGGTTGTGTTTTCATCTTGTTTATGGTTTCCTTTGCTGTAAAAAAGCGTTTACGTTCCATTAGGTCCCATTTTTAATTTTTTTTTTTATTTTCATTACTCTAGGAGGTGGGTCAAAAAAGATCTTGCTGAGAATTATGTCAAAGAGTGTTCTGCCTCTAAGAGTTTTATAGTGTCTGGCCTTACATTTAGGTCTTTAATCCATTTTGAGTTTATTTTTGTGTACTGTTTTAGGGAGCATTCTAATTTCATCCTTTTACATGTAGCTGTCCAGTTTTCCCAGCACCACTTATTGAAGAGGCTGTCTCTGCTCAACTGTAAATTCTGGCTTCCTTGGTTATAGATTAGGTGACCATAGGTGTGTAGGTTTATGTCTGGGCTTTCTATCCTGTTCCATTGATCTATATTTCTGTTTTTGTGCCAGTACCATACTGTCTTGATTACTGCAGCTTTGTATTATAGTCTGAAGTCAGGGAGCCTGATTCCTCCAGCTCTTCCAGTTTATTTTTCTCAAGGTTGCTTTTGCGATTCTAGGTCTTCTGTTCTTCCATACCGATTGTAAAATATTTTGTTCTAGTTCTGTGAAAAAAATCATTGATAATTTGATAGGGATTGCATTGAGTCTGTAGATTGCTTTGGGTATTATGGTCATTTTCACAATATTGATTCTTCCAATTCAAGAACGTGTTATATCTCTGCATCTGTTTGTGTTGTCTTTGATTTCTTTTATCAGTATCTTATAGTTTTTTCATACAGACCTTTTACCTCATTATATAGGATTTTTCCTACGCATTTTATTCTTTTTGTTGCAATGGTTAATGGCATTGATCCCTGAATTTTTCTTTCTGAACATTTGTTGTTAGTGTATAGGAATGCAAGAGATTTCTGTGTATTAATTTTGTAACCTGCAATTTACTCTAATCTTTGTTTAGTTCTTGTAGTTTTCTGGTGGCATCATTAGGATTTTCTATGTATAGTATCATGTCATATTCTAACAGTTACAGTTTTAATACTTCTTTACCAATTTGGATTCCTTTTATTTATTTTTCTTGTCTGATTGCCATGGCTAGGACTTCCAAAATTATGTTGAATAATAGTGGTGAGAGTGGCCACCCTTGTCTTGTCCCTGATCTTAAAAGAAATGCTTTTAGTTTTTTGCATTGATAATGATGTTTGCTGTGGGTTTTTCAGACATGGCCTTTATTATGTTGAGGTAGGTTCCCTCTATGCCCACTTTCTGGAGAGTTTTCATCATAAATGGTTGTGGAAATTTATTGAAAGCCTTTTCTGTATCTATGGAGATGATCATATGTATTTTATTCTTTAATTTGTTAATATGGTGTATCATATTGATTGATTTGTATATATTGAAGAATCCTTGCATCCCTGGGATAAATCCCACTTGATCATGGTGTATGATCCTTTTAATGTGTTGTTGGATTCAGTTTGCTAGTATTTTGTTGAGGATTTTTGCTTCTATGTTCATCCGAGATATTGGCCTGTGATTTTCTTTTTTGAGATATCTTTGTCTGGTTTTGGTATCAGGTGATAGTGGCCTCATAGAATGAGGGTGGGGGTGTTCCTCCCTCTGCAATTTTTGGAAAAACTTGAGAAGTATAGGTGTTAGCTCTTCTCTAAATGTTTGATAGAATTCACATGTGAATCCATTTGTTCCTGGACTTTTGTTCGTTGGAAGATTTTTAATCACAGTTTCAATTTCATTACTTGTGATTGTTCTGTTCATATTTTCTATTTCTTCCTGGTTCAATGTTGGAAGCTTGTACTTTTCTAAGAATTTTTCAATTTCTTTCAGGTTGTCCATTTTATTGGCATATAATTGCTCTTATGGTCCTTTGTATTTCTGCTGTGTCAGTTGTAACTTCTCTCTCTTCATTACTAACTTTATTGATTTGAGGCCTCTTCCTATTTTTTTTTCAGATGTGTCTGGCTAAATGTTTATAAATTTTGTTTATCTTCTGAAATAACAAGACTTTAGTTTCACTGATCTTTTCTTTTTTTCATTTCTATTTCATTTATTTCTGCTCTGAATTTTATGATTACTTTTTTTCTAGTAACTGTTGGTTTTGTTTGTTCTTCTTTCTCTAGTTGCTTTAGGTGTAAGGTTAGGTTGTTTATTTGACATTTTTCTTGTTTCTTGAGGTAGGGTTTTATTGCTATAAACTTCCCTTTTAGAACTGCTTTTGCTGTAACTCCTCGTTTTGTGGTCATTGTGTTTTCATTGTCATTTTTTCTAGGTATTTTTTAATTTCATCTTTGATCTCTTCAGTGATCTCTTGATTATTTAGTAGCATATTGTTTAGCCTCCATTTCTTTGTATTTTTTAGAGGTTTTTTCCCCATAATTGATATCTAGTCTCATAACATTGTGATCAGAAAAGTTGTGTGACATGATTTCAATTTTCTTAAATTTACTGAGGCTTGATTTGTGACCCAAGATGTGATCTAACCTGGAGAATATTCCATGTGCACTTGAGAAGAAAGTCTATTCTGCTGCCTATGGATGGAATGTCCTATAAATATGAATTAAGTCTTTCTGGTCTAATGTGTCTTTTAAGGCTTGTGTTTCCTTAATAATTTTTGTTCTGGATGATCTAGCCATTGGTGTAAGTGGAGTGCTAAATTCCCCCACTGTTATTCCATTACTGTCGATTTTCCCTTTTATGGTTCTTAGCATTTGCCTTATGTATTGAGGTGCTCCTATGCTGAGTACATAAGTATTTTTAATTGTTATATCTTCTTCTTGGATTGATCTCTTGATCATTATGGAGTGTCCCTTTTTGTCTCTTGTGACAGACTTTATTTTAAAGCCTACTTTGTTTGATATGAGTATTGCTACTCCACCTCTCTTTTGATTTCCATTTGCATGGAATATCTTCTTCTCTCCTCTCACTTTCAATCTCTATGTGTCCCTAGGTCTGAAGCGGGTCTCTTGTAGACAATATGTATATGGGTCTTGTTTTTTATCCATTCAACTACTTTCTATCTTTTAGTTGGAATATTTATCCAGTTACATTCAAGGTAATTATCAATATGTAGGTTCCTATTACCATTTTCTTAATTGTTTTGGGTTTGGGTTTCTAAGTCTCTTCCCTTGTGTTTCCTGCCTATAGAAGTTATTTTAGCATTTGTTGCAAAGCTGGTTTGGTGGTGCTGAATTCTCTTAGCTTTGGTTGTCTGTAAAGGGCTTTATTTCTCTGTGAAATCTGATTGAGAGCCTTGCGGGGTAGAGTAACCTTGGTTGTAGTTTTTTTTACTTTCATCACTTTACATTTATCCTGCCACTCCCTTCTTGCCTGTAGAGTTTCTGTTGAAAGATAAACTGATAACCTTAATGGGATTGCATTGTATGTTATCTGTTGCTTTTCCCTTGCTTTTTTAATATTTTTTATTTGTAGTTAATTTTTGATAGTTTGATTAATATATGTCTCTGCATGCTTTTCCTTAGGTTTATTTTATATGGGACTCTGTGCTTCCTGGACTTGACTGACAATTTCTTTACCCATGTTAGGTAATTTTCCACTATAATCTCTTTAAATCTTTTCTCAGTACCTTTCTTTTTCTCTTCTCCTTCTGAGACCCCTATAATTCGAATGTCCATGTGTGTAACGTTGTTCCAGAGGTCTCTGAGACTGTCCTCAATTCTTTTCATTCTTTTTTATTTATTCTTCTCTGTGAGAGTTATTTCTACCTTTCTACTTTCCAGCTCACTTATCCGTTCTTCTGCCTCAGTTATTCTGCTATTAGTTGCTTCTAGTGTATTTTTCATACAGTTATTGTGTTTTTTATTACTGTTTTTTCTATAGTTCTTCTAAATCCTTGTTACACGTTTCTTTTATTTTCTCCATTCTATTTCTAGGATTTTGGATCATCCTTACTACCATTATTCTGAATTCTTTTTCAGGTACATTGTCTATTTTATCTTTATTTATTTGGTCTTATGAGTTTTACCTTGCTCCTTCATCTGCAACATATTTCTCTGTCTTCTCTTTCTATCTAGCTTACTAGGTTTGAGGTCTCCTTTCCACAGTCTGCAGTGTCATAGTTCCTCTTGCTTCTGGTGTCTGCTCCCAGTTGGTGAGGTTGGTCCCACGGCTTGTGTAGGATTCCTGGTGAAAGGGACTGGTGCCTGCATTCTGGTGGATGGTGCTGGATATTTTCCCTCTGATGGACAGGGCTGTGTCAGGTGGTGTGTTTTGGGGAGTCTGTGGACTTAGTATGACTTTAGGCAGCCTGCCTGCTGATGGGTGGGTTTGTGTTCCTGTTTTGCTTGTTGTTTGGCATTGGGCTTTCAACACTGGAGCCTACAGGCAGTTGTGTAGAGCCGGGTTTTGGAGTTAAAATGGAGACCTCCAGGAGAGCTCTTGACCATTAGTAGTCTCTGGGGCCAGGAATTCGCTGGTGTTCCAGTGTCCTGGGCTCATTACTCCAAAACCAAAGGCTCAGTCTGACCCCCGGCCTGGGAACCAAGACCCTGCAAGCCACACAGCTCAGCCAAAAAATGGGAAAAAAAGGAAAGATAAAAGAAAATGATGGGTGGAAAAAAACAAATGAAAACATACAGTTATACAAAACTCAAGACAAGCAGAAAAATGAGCAAACTGCAGCAGCAACAATTAAAAGCAAACAAATGAACAGACAAACAAAACCCCAGCCAAATGGCAACAGCAAAAAAATAAAAAATAAAATACCCCAAGGAAACAGGCATGCAAAATAAGAAAGAAAAATAAAAATAGAAAACAAAAACCAAGAAAATAACCAGCCTAAAAAAAAAATCCAAAAATAAAACAATTAAACACAAAAGTAATAGAAATAAAAAAAAAGAAGTAGGAGCTTCAAAATGATGGAAGAGTAGGACGTGGAGACCACCTTCCTCCTCACAAATACATCAGAAATACATCTACACGTGGAACAATGCCTACATAACACCTACTGAATACTGGCAGAAGACCTCAGGCCTCCCAAAAGGCAAGAAACTCCCCACATACCTGGGTAGGGAAAAAGAGAAAAGCAAAAATAGAGACAAAAGAATAGGGATGGGACCTGCACCAGTGTGAGGGAGCTGTGAAGGAGGAAAGGTTTCCACACACTAGGAAGACCCTTTGCAGACGGAGACTGTGGGTGGTGGAGGGAGGAAGTTTGGGAGCCACGGAGGAGAGCACAGCAACAGGGGTTCAGATGGCAAAGTGGAGAGATTACCACACAGAGGATCAGTGCTGACCAGCACTTACCAGCCCGAAAAACTTGTCTGCTCACCCACAGGGATGGGTGGGGGCTGGGAGCTGAGGCTTCAGCTTCTGTTGGATCCCAGGGAGAGGACTGGGGTTGGCTGCGTGAACACAGCCTGAAGAGGGCTAGTGCACCATGGCTAGCTGGGAAAATGTCTAGAACTGCTGAAGAGGCAAGAGATTTTTCTTGCCTCATTTTTTCCTGGTGCTCGAGGAGAGGGGATTGAGAGCGTGGCTTAAAGGAACTCCAGAGATGGGGGTGAGCCGTGGCTATCAGCATGGTCCCCAGAGACGGGCATCAGATGCTAAGGCTGCTGATGCAACCAACAAGAAGCCTGTGTGCAAGCACAGGTCATTATCCACACCTCCCCTCCCAGGAGCCTGTGCAGCCCGCCATTGCCAGGGTCCCGTGATCCAGGGACAACTTCCACAGGAGAACACATGGCATGCCTCAGGCAGTTCAAACATCATGCTGGCCTCTGCCACTGCTGAAGGCTCACCCCACACTCTGTACCCCTCAGTCCCTCCAGCATGTGTGAGCCAGAGCCCCTGAAACAGCTGCTCTTTTAACCCCCTTGTCTAAGCAAAGAACATATGCCCTCAGGAGACCTACATGCAGAGGCAGGGTCAAATCCAAAGCTGAATCCCAGGAGCTGTGCAAAGAAAGAAGAGAAAGGGAAATCTCTCCCAGCAGCCTCACGTGCAGCAGATTAAATCACCACAGTCAACTTGATGTACCCTGCATCTGTGAAATACAAGAATAGACAATGGATCATCCCAAGTTGAGGAGGTGGACTTTGGGAGCAATGATATATTTTTTTCCCCTTTTTCTCTTCCTGTGAGTGTGTATGTGCATGCTTCTGTGTGTGATTTTGTCTGTATAGCTTTGCCTTTACCATTTGTCCTAGGGTTCTGTCTCTCCGTGTTTTTTTCTTGTTGTTTTTTTATTAATATAGTTTTCAGTGCTTGTTATCATTGGTGGATTTGTTTTTTGGTTTGTTCTCTTCTTTCTTTTTAATTACTTTAAACTTTTTTAATAATTATTTTTTGTTTTAATAACTTTTTTATTTTATCGTATTTTATTTTATATTTTTCTTTCTTTCCTCATTTTTACTCCTTTTATTCTGAGCTGCATGGATGACAGGCTCCTGGTGCTCCAGTCAGGCGTCAGGGCTGTGGCTCTGAGGTGGGAGAGCCAAGTTCAGGACATTGGTCCACCAGAGACCTCCAAGCTCCATGTAAAATCAAATTGTGAAAATCTCCCAGAGATCTCTATCTCAATGACAAGACCCAGCTCCACTGAACGACCAGCAAGTTACAGTTCTGGCCACCCTATGCCAAAAAACTAGCAATACACGAACACATCTCCAGCCATTAGCAGAGAGGTTGCCTAAAATCGTAATAGGGTCACAAAGACACCAAAACACACCACCAGACGTGGAAATGCCCACCAGAAAGACAAGATATAGCCTCATCCACCAGTACACAGGCACTAGTCCCCTCCACCAGGAAGCATACACAACCCACTGAACCAACATTAGCCACTGGGAGCTGACACCATATAAAACGGGAACTACGAACCTGCAGCCTGAGAAAAGGAGCTGCCAAGCCCAGTAAGTTAAGTAAAATGAGAAGACAGAGAAACACACAGCAGAAGAAGGAGAAAGGTAAAAACCAACCAGACCTAACAAATGAAGGGGAATTAAGCAGCCTACCTGAAAAACAATTCAGTATAATGATACTAAAGATGATCCAAAATCTTGGAAATAGAATGGAGAAAAAACAAGAAATGTTTAACAAGGACCTAGAAAAGCTAAAGAGCAAAAAAACAACCATGAACACCACAATAAATGAAATTAAAAATTCTCTAGAAGGGATCAATAGCAGAGTAACTAAGGCAGAAGGACGGATAAATGACCTGGAAGATAAAATAGTAGAAATAACTACTGCAGTGAAGAATAAAGAATGAAAAGAATTGAGCACAGTTTCAGGCACTTCTGGAACAATATTAAACGCACCAACATTCAAATTATAGGGGTCCCAGAAGAAAAGAAAAACAAAGGGACTGAGAAAATATTTGAAGAGGTTATAGTTGAAAGCTCCCCTAATATGGGTAAGGAAACAGTTAATCAAGTCCAAGAAGCACAGAGAGTCCCATACAGGATAAATCCAAGGAGAAACACGCCAAGACACGTATTAATCAAACTATCAAAAATTAAATACAAAGAAAAAATATTAAAAGTTGCAAGGGAAAAATAACAAATAACATACAAGGGAATCCCCATAAGGTTAACAGCTGATCTTTCACCAGAAAATCTGCAAGCCAGAAAGGAGTGGCAGGACATAATTAAAGTGATGAAAGGGAAAAACCTACAACAAAGATTACTCTATCCAGCAAGGATGTCTTTCAAATTTGATGGAGAAATTAAAACCTTTACAGAAAAGCAAAAGCAAAAGAAAATTCAGCACAACCAAACACCATGGTCAAGTGTGGTTTATCCCAAGAATACAAGGATTCTTCCATACACCCAAATCAATCAGTGTGATACATCCTATTAAGAAACTGAAGGAGAAAAAACATATG
This sequence comes from Phocoena phocoena, assembly GCF_963924675.1. Lineage (NCBI taxonomy): Eukaryota > Metazoa > Chordata > Mammalia > Artiodactyla > Phocoenidae > Phocoena > Phocoena phocoena. The sequence goes on along the minus strand of NC_089240.1, from coordinate 83,373,358 downwards.
ATTATCTCAATAGATGCAGAAAAATCTTTTAACAAAATTCAACACCCATCATGATAAGAACCCTCCAGAAAGTAGGCATAGAATGAAATGACCTCAACATAATAAAGGCGATATGTTACAAACCTACAGACAATATCATCCTCAATGTGAAAAACTGAAAACTTTTCTGCTAAGATGAGGAGCAAGACAAGGTTGCCCACTCTCACCACTATTATTCAACATAGTTATGGAAGTTTTAGCCACAGCAATCAGATAAGAAAAAGAAATAAAAGGAATCCAAATCAGAAAAGAAGAAGTAAAGCTGTCACTGTGTGCAGATGACATGATACTATACACAGAGAATCCTAAAGATGCTACCAAAAAACTAATAGAGCTAATCAGTGAATTTGGTAAAGTAGCAGGATACAGTATTAATGAACAGAAATATCTTGCATTCTTATACACTAATTATGAAAAACCTGAAAGTGAAATTAAGAAAACACTCCCATTTACCAGTGCAATGAAAAGAATAAAATACCTAGGAATAAACCTACCTAAGGAGAAAAAAGACCTCTATGCAGAAAATTATAAGACAATGATGAAAGAAATTAAAGATGATACAAATAGATGGAGAGGTATACCATGTTCTTGGATTGGAAGAATCAACATTGTGAAAATGTCTCTACTATCCAAAGCAATCTACAGATTCAATGCAATCCCTATTAGACTACACTGGCTTTTGTCACAGAACTAGAACAATAAATTTCACAAAATGTATGGAAACACAAAAGACCCTGTATAACCAAAGCGGTCTTGAGAAAGAAAAATGGAGCTGGAGGAATCAGGCTCCCTGAGGTGAGATTATACTACAAAGCTTCTGTAATAAAAACATTATGCTACTGGCACAAACACAAAAATATAGATCAATGGAACAGGATAGAATGCCCAGAGATAAACCCACGCACATATGGTCACCTTATCTTTGATAAAGGAGGCAAGAATATACAATGTAGAAAAGACAGCCTCTTCAATAAGTGATGCTGGGAAAACTGGACAGCTACATGTAAAAGAATGAAATTAGAACATGCTCTAACACCATACACAAAAATAAACTGAAAATGAATTAAAGACCTAAATGTAAGGCCAGACACTATCAAACTCTTAGAAGAAAACATAAGCAGAACACTCTATGACATAAATAACAGCAAGATTCTTTTTGACCCACCTCCTATAGAAATGGAAATAAAATAAAAAGTAAAAAAATGGTACCTAATGGAACGTAAACCCTTTTGCACAGCAAAGGAAACCATAAACAAGATGAAAACACAACCCTCAGAATGGGAGAGAATATTTGCAAATGAAGCACCTGACAAAGGATTAATCTCCAAAATTTACAAGCAGGTCATGCAGCTCAATATCAAAAAAAAAAAACAATCCAAAAATGGGCAGAAGCCCTAAATAGATATTTCTTCATAGAAGATATATAGATTGCCAAAAAACACATGAAAGAATGCTCAACATCATTAATCAGTAGAAAAATGCAAATCAAAATTACAATGCGATATCACCTCACACCTGTCAGAATGGCCATTATCCAAAAATCTACAAACAATAAATGCTGGAGAGGGTGTGGAGAAAAGGGAACCCTCATACACTGTTGGTGAGAATGTAAATTGATACACCAATATGGAGAACAGTATGGAGACTCCTTAAAAAACTAAAAATGGAACCACCATATGACCCAGCAATCGCACTACTTGACATATATCCTGAGAAAGCCATAATTCCAGAAGAGTCATGTACCAGAATATTCATTGCAGCTCTATTTACATTAGCCAGGACATGGAAGCAACCTAACTGTACATCAACAGATGAATGAATAAAGAAGATGTGGCACAGGTATACAAGGGAATATTACTCAGCCATACAAATGAAGAAAACTGAGTTATTTGTAGTTAGGTGGATGGTCCTAGAGTCTGTCATACAGAGTGAAGTAAGTCAGAAAGAGAAAAACGAACACCTTATGCTAAAAAAAAAAAAAAAAAAAGGTCATGAAGAACATAGTGGCTAGATGGGAATAATGATGTAGATCTACTAGAGAATGACCTTGAGGACACGGGGAGGAGGAAGGGTAAGCTGGGACAAAGTGAAAGAGTGGTAGTGTATATATGGACATATATATACTACCAAATGTAAAATTGGTAGCTAGTGGGAAGCAGTCGCATAACACAGGGAGATCAGCTTGGTGCTTTGTGACCAGCTAGAAGGGTGTCTGGGAGGGAGGGAGACACAAGAGGGAAGATATATGGGGGTATATGTATATGTTTAACTGATTCACTTTGTTATAAAGCAGAAACTAACACACCATTGTAAAGAAATTATACTGCAATAAAAACGTTAAAAATAAAGACAAAAGCAGACTACAAACTTAAGGAAAAAAGAAGAGAAAACAAACACACAAAAATGATTAGAAAGAGATAAAAAAACATAAGGTCAAATAGAACAGTCAAAAAATATATATAAACAAAATATAACAAAGGAAAAACGACAAGGTAAAAACACAGAACAGCACAAAAGTAATGTAAAAATAGAAACATAAAAAAATATTAAAAATTTAACAAAACCAAATAAAAATAATACTAAAAAACAGGAATAGAATAAAAGAAAACATTAAAAAATAGTAATAATTTTATTTTCCTGGAGTCTCAGCTGTCAGTGTCCTTGCCCCCGCTGTGAGTCACAGCCAACTTCCTCCTCCTCAGGAGTCCCTCCAAAAGCTCTAGGTAGGTTTCTGAACCCTCTGTGGGCACTGTGAGGGCAGCTCAGACTCTGACCTGTCCCAAATCCAGTGTGTACTAGTCCCCAAAGTCCAAAGCCACTAGAGGTTGACCAGTTTCTGTTTTGGGAACACTCATTTTCCATTCAGATATTCCATAGATGCAGGATTTAATCACCATCGCGGGGATTTTTGCCCTTTGTGCAGCTGCATAAAAGATTTTTGTTCCTGTTCTTAGTTCTCCTGCCCCTGAGACTCAGCTGTGGTTTTATCCTCAACTCTGCATGTGGGCCACCCACAGGAGTCTGCTCCTGAGGCTGCCCTGGAGCACTTGGGTCTGCCCCAGTGAGGACAGGGAGCAGATGTGACATGACTGCCTGGGTTGTGAGGTCACAGGCAGTGACAGGTCTGCAGGAAAGCCAGAGGCCATGGGCACAAGAGATCCGGCCTTAGTGGCAGCCTTTCCTAGTGCCTGGCAGCTGTCACCAGAAGGTCAGCCCCAGTGAGGGCTTTTCATAATGCCTGGTGGCAGATGTGAGAAAGTTAGCTTTGGTGGGGACTTTTCTTAGTTACTGGCTGCAGGCGCAAGGAGGCCTTCCCTGGTGAGGGCTCTTCCTAGCACCTGGTAGCAGGCACAAGAAGGTCATCCTTAGTTGGATCTTTTCCTAGTGCCTGGCAGCAGGTGCAAAAAGGCCAGCCCTGGTTGGGGCTTTTCCTAGCACCCGGCAGGGCAGGGGGGCAGCATGTAAGGACAGTCTTCAATGTTGGCTGTACCCCATGTTTGTCACTCAACAGTGACACCTTGCTTCTATGGCTGTCTGGGTTTCCTCCACAAGCATTCCCGATTGGGGATTTCCTCCCTCCCGTCCCCTCAGGCTGTCTCCTCACAGCCAACAGCAGTCCTCACTCTGGGTTTGCTCTCCAATCCCCACATTCCAGCTCTCAGCCCCCGTGTGCACCAGTGGACACATGTCCCAGTCTGGGGTGTACAGGGCTGTGGCACAGACCATCTATGTAAGTCTCACTCTATCCTGTCTGCCACAGACCGGCCTTTTCACCCTCCTCTGACAGCCTCAGATGCTCCACTTCTGTCCAGACTGAGTTCCCCATCAGTGAAGGTGCTTCCCTGGATGGAGGAACCTCTCCTCTGCTTCAACTCCCCCTCAGGTGTGAAGATCCTGTCCCACTTCCTCTCCTCTTCTTTTTCCCTTTTTTCTTTCATCCTACTCAGTTATGCAGGTATCTTTCTTGTCCTTTTTGGTGTCCAAGTTCTTCTGCTAATGTTTAGTGGGTGTTCTGTGAGAATTGTTCCATCTGTAGATGTATCCTTGATGCATTTGTGGATAGAGGCGAACTCCATATCCTCCTACTCCTCTGCCATCTTGGTTTCTTTAAGAAAAAAGATTTGAAGTTAGACACAAAATTTACAAATAATGAAAATATATATATGAATTAGACTTCATCAAAATTGCTTTATAAAAGAGATTGCTAAGAAAGTGCCAAGGCAAGCCACAGACTGTGAAAATGATTCTGAAAAAATATATCAGACATAAGACTTGTACTTGGAATATAGAGGTAGATAGATAGATAGATATACTTAAAACTCAATAATAAGAAGACAATCCAATTTTAGAATAATTGGTATAATATGTGAATAGACGTTTTATGAAAAATACATAGATAACAGGTAAGCATGATAAAAGATAGTCAACATTACTGTTCATTGGTGAAGTTAAATTAAATCCATAACATGGTACAGTGCATTTTCACTAGAATACCTAAAGCTAAAAATACTAAGAATGTCAAGTATTTGGATCGACAGGAAGTCTAACACATTTCTGGAAGGAAGGCAAAACTTTCGAGTTACTTTTGAAAACAGTTTGGCTGTTTTTAAAAAGTTAACCATACACTTATCATATAGCATAGCAATTCTAATACTAGGTGTTTAGCCAAGAACATTGAGAACATAACATAAAGAGCTGTGTACAAATATTCTTAGCAAATTTATTGGCTTTACTCATAAAAACCAAAAAATGGAAACCAAAATGGTTATCAACTGGTGAGTGGATAAACAAAGTATTGTTAATGTGTACAATGGAATGCTACTCAGCAATTAAGTGGGACAAACTACTGACACATGCAGTTAATGTGGATGAATCTCACAAGTGTTAAGCTAACTGAAAGAAGCCAGGCACAAAATACTACATACTATACAATTTCATCTATATGCAGTTCTAGAAAAAATAACATGATAGAGATAGAAAGTATACAGTTGTTGTGAGGGGCCAAGAGGTGATTGAGGGAATTGACTGAAATAAAATATTGAGTTACCCATCAGATATCCACATGTAAATGTCAACTAGTTAGCTATATTAATCCATAGCTCAGAAAGTGGATTTAGGTTGGAGATATGATTTGGGAGGTACCAGTATATAAGTGCTTTTTGAAACCATAAGAGTATATAAGACTACTATGAATAGGAATGCAGACCCAAAAAGAAGAGAGCTTAAGACAGAATCTTGAGGCACTTTAGAATTTGGAAGGTATGTGGAGTACCCACAGTGAGTTATACCATCAGTGAATGAACTAGAAACAATCTATCCAAGCATATGGTGGGAACGTATGCCCGTCTCTGCCTCAGCTCAAGGTAAAGACAGAAATAAATTAATGAATAATTAAGAAAAAGAAAAGTATTTTTTGACAATTCCTAATCAAATGTACTAGATTGGAGTGTCCTACTACCCACGCCCCCCAAAAAAAGTTAATTTCCTTTCCAAAATATAAGAACGTGAACTTATTTAGTAATAGGGCATTGTTGCAGATGCAATTAGTTAAGATATGGTCATACTAGAATAGGGTGGACCCTAAATCCAATATGACTAGTGTCCTTATAAAAGAAGGCAAGATATACAGAGGGAGAATCCCATGCAGCAATGGAAACAGAGGTTTGAGTGATGTGTCCACAAACCAAGGAACACCAAGTATTACTGCCAACCACTGAAAGCTAAGAAGAGCCAAGGAAGCATCTTCCCCTAGAGCCTTCATAAGGAGAATAGCCCTGGTGACACCTTTATTTCAGACTTCTAGCCTCTAGAACTATGAGACAATAAATTTCTCTAGTTTTAAGCTATGTAGTGTGTGGCAATATATTACGACAGTCCTAGGAAACCAATCTTCTCTAGGCAGGCTGATTGGGGGCTGGACTTCTCAAACCAACATACCCCTTTCCCATAAAACTATAGACATTGACATTTTAGTTTTCAAGTGGTAACACAAATGCTAACCTTCTTTGAAGGAAGTTGCCTTAAATAAAGGCATTAATTATTTAGCACAGATAAAGATGTAAGGAACATAAACAACATTAAAAGTCACTAAACACAAGAAAAATCCATTATATTGCAAATACATGCATGGATAAGCCACTAAACTACAACACTGATTAATAAATTTTAATAAAACAGAGTATGAGAATTTCATTGATGTGGCTTCTGATTCCACATTGTGACTAACCTTTTGGAAACTTTCTAGAAGAATAACAACATTCTGAAATGTCTATTAATATTCCCTTTCCCAGCTACATATCTGTGTAAGCATATTTTATTCATAGCCTCCAACCACCAGAACACAATGTAGTGGATTCAACATAAAAGTAGATCTTACTGTCTATCCAGCTATCTTCAGTAAGCCAGGTATTAAAGAGATTTGCAAAAATGAATAAAGATGCTATGTTGTTTACTACATTTTTGTTTTGTATAATATAGTTATAAAATGTTATTTAAGTTAATACATAATGGGTTTATTATCATATCTAAATTAAAATTAATAAATATTTTTTAAATTTCTCAGGTTTAAGTTCTAGTATACTAAATATCAAAAGATATAGCTAAAGTAAACAGAAAGCTCTTTGAGTTCCTCAATAATTTTATGAGTGCAAAGATATCCTGAAAACCTTGAGAATGCGGACTTAAACAATAGATAGAGGGAAATATAGTTAGATGGTGAGTACCTGGGAACATATTTTATTCCTACTTCTTTTTAAACTTTATGTTTGGAAATAATTATAGATTCATGGGAAGTTATGAAGATAGTACAAAGAGGCCCTATGTATTCCTCACACAATTTTCCCCAATAGTTACATCTTTCAAAAATAAGAATGGGTATGTGACGATTCATGTAACCGCCAATGCAGTCAAGACACAGACTACTGCATCACCATAAAAATATCATTTAACAGCATATCACATTGTGGGTAGTTTAAATAACTTCCAATTGTTGAACTTATTTTATTGCTACTTTATGCATTACTTTGGAAAATAGTTGTTTAAAAAACTTAAATATTATGAAAATTTAATCATTATTATTTTATAATATCTTAAAAATGGAAGAAATCTGGGTAATATGGAAAAATATACGTCTTAAGGTTTAATAAAATGACACTGCACTGCGATTTTGCCTTGCGTATAACATGGACCAAAGTTTTGAAATGAAATGATAAGCTGGGAATATTATCATACCTTGATTTTTTTCAAATGACATGGAGAAATCAAAGCCAAACAGGATTTTACTAGAAGAAGTTATCTGTGGTCCAGTTAACATGTTGTACTTTGGATTCAAAATGTGTGTCTGAAACCATGTGTATAATATTCAATCTCCCTTTCAAAGCAGGGTTTATAACTGCCTTGCCTTCCTTTCCAAGTGTTCCATAAAATCTTTCACAGATGCAGACATTTTCAGCCAGCCTCCAATAAATTACTTTCAGTGTCAGGAAACTCATCACTTTTTGAAAAAGCCCATTTTGTTTGGTAAGTTTTCTTGTTGTTTTTATTTTTTTTTCTGATATTTATCTAAAAATCTGTTTCTCTAATATTTTCATTCTTTGGATCTACTTATCCCTTCTGGACTCAAAGTAAGTAATCCCTTTTCTTATCCTTCAAATATTTTTAGTAAGTTTTAAATACTATCTCTTTAAAACTGATCTTCTTTAGGCTAAAAAATTCTCAAATAAACTACTCTTATGCATACTAGCAATCACCCACTTAGCTTCTTAGTTGGATTTCTTTGGAAAAGTGCCAGTTTCTTAATGAAGTTTTAAAATAGTGACATCCACAATAAAGCATAACATTCTAGGCTTAGCCAAATTTATACAGAATATGTAAAATAAAGTACATAATGTGGCACCATCAAACCTTGAAGTGTCTTTAAAAAGATACAAATATAAATAAATAAAGGTCTAATTTTCAGACTACATTGTAACAGAAAAATGTCTTAGTAGCATAAAAATAATTATAACCTGGGAGATTTCTCTTTACAAAGAAAGAGCTGAATGCTTGCAGGGCTATTACGTTCATCATTGATTTTTTTTTAATTGGCATATAGTTGATTTACAATATTGTATTAGTTTCAGATGTAAAACAAAGTGAGTTAACATTTTTTATAGATTATACTCCATTTAAAGTTATTGCAAAATAATGGCTATTTCCCCCTGTGCTATACAATATGTCCTTGTTGCTGATCTATTTTCTACATAGTAGTTCATCTCTCTTAATCCCCAAACCCTCTTTACCCTCCCCCACATCTCTGCTGGTAACCACTAGCTTGTTCTCTATATCTGTGAGTCTGATTCTGCTTCATTGTATTCATTTGTTTTATTTTTAGATTCCACATATAAGTGATAACATTCAGCATTTGTATGTACACAGTCTAACATATTTCACTAAGCATAATACTCTCTAGGTCCATCCACCATGTTGCAAATTTTCTTCTTTATTATGGCTAGTATTCCATCGTATATATATACTATCTTCTTTATACATTCATCTGTCATTGAACGCTTTGGTTGTTTCCATATTTTGACTGTGGAGTAAGTAATCCTGCTATGAACGTTGAGGTGCACGATCTTTTTGAAGTAGTGTTTTGGTTTTCTTTGTATATATACCCAGGAGCGGAATTGCTGAATCATTTGGTAATTTGATTTTTAGTTTTTTGAAGAACCTCCATACTTTGTCCATAATGGCTACACCAATTTACATTCCCACCAACAATGTAAAACTGATCCCTTTTCTCTACATTCCTGCCAACATTTGCTATTTGTGGTCCTTTTGGTGATAGCCATTCTGACAGGTATGAGGTGATATTCTACTGTGGTTTTAATTTGCATCAATCTGTTGATTAGCAATGTTGACATCTTTTCATGTGCTTGTTGGCCATCTGTATGCCTTCTTTGGAAAAATGTCTACTCACGTCCTAGTCACATTTTCTTAATTGAGTTTTTGTTTGTTTTTTGATATTAAATTGTATGAGCTGTATTGTGGATATTAACCCCTTATTGGTCATATTATTTGCAAATATTTTTTCTCATTCAGTAGGTTGTCTTTGTGCTCTGTTGATGGTTTCCTTTGCTTTGCAAAAGCTTTTAAGTTTACTTAGGTCTTTTTATTTTTAATTTTATTTCTTTTGCCTTAGATGGCTGATTCAAAAAAAATATTGCTGTGATTTATACCGAAGAGTGTTCTGCTTATGTTCTCTTTAGGAGCATTATGGCTTCAGGTTTTATATTGAGGTCTTTAATCCATTTTGAGTTTATTTTTGTATATGGTGTGAGTAAATGTTCAATCTCATTCTTTTACATGTAACTGCCCAGTTTTCCCAGCACCACCTGTTAAAGAGACTGTCTTTTCTCCATTGTATATCTTTGCCTCCATTGTCATACATATACTGACCATAAGTGTGTGGGTTTACTTCTGGGCTCTCTATTCTGTTTCATTGATTTATGTGTCTGTTTTTGTGATAATACCATACTGCTTTGGCTCCTGTGTCTTTGTAGTATAATCTGAAGTCAGAGACCATGATGCCTCCAGCTTTGTTCTTTTATTCTCAAGACTGATTTAACAAATTGGGGTCATACATGGTTTCATATAAATTTTATGATTATTTGTTCAATCTCTGTGAAACACGTTCTGGGTATTTTGATAGAGATTGCATTAAATCTGTTGATCTATGTGGGTAATATGGACATTTAAACAATATTAATTCTTCCAATCCAAGATTACCAGATAGCTTTACAATTTATTGTATCATTTTCTAATTTCTTCATCAGTGTTTTATAGTTTCCACAGTATAGTTCTTTCACTTCCTTGGTTAAGTTTATTCCTAGGTATTTTTTTTTCTTTCTGATGCCATTTTATTTTATGTATTTATTTTTTAATCTCAATGTTTCTTTTAATTATTTATTTATTTATGTTTTTAATCAGTACTTAATTCTTTATTTATTGTCAAATAATATTCCATTGTATGGCTATGCCACATTTTACTTGATGGGTATTTGGGTGGTTTCCACTTTTTGAACATTATGAATAATGCTTGTATGAACATTTGTGTACATGTTTTTGTGTGGACATATATTTTCATTTCTGGTAGGTATAGACTGAGGAGTGGAATTGCTGGGTCATGTGGTAACTCTATGCTTAACTTTTTGAGGAACTGCCAGATTGTTTTCTAAAGTGGCTGCATTATTTTCATTCCCACCAGCAGTGTGTGAGGCTTCCATTTTCTCCACATCCTTGCCAACTCTTGTTATCATTTGCCTTTTTGATTGCAGCCCTCCTTGTGGTTGTGAAATAGTATTTCAGTGTGGCTATGTTTTGTATTTCCTTGACAGATAATGATGTTGATCATTTTTTAACATGTATATTGGCCATTTGTATACCTTCTTTTGAAAAATGCCTGTAAAGATCCTTTGACATTTTTGTTTTTTTGGCTGTGCCATGCAGCATGTGGAAACTTAATTTCCCAACCAAGGATTGAATCTGCACCCACAGTACTAGGAGCGTGGACTCTTGACCACTAGACCTCTGGGAAGTCTCTCCCTTGTCAATTTTTAATTGGGTTATTTATCTTTTTATTATTGACTTGTAATAGTTCTTTATTATATTCTAGATACAAGTCCCATATCAGATATACGGTTGCAAATATTTTCTCCTGTTCTATGGGTTGTCTTTTTTTTTTAAGCAACTTTATTGGAGTATAATTGCTTTACAATGTTGTGTTAGTTTCTGCTGTATAAAAATGTGAATCAGCTATAAGTATACAAATATTACCATCTACCCTCCCTCTTGTGTCTCCCTCCACCCTCCCTATCTCATCCCTGTAGGTGGTCACAAAGCACTGAGCTGATCTCCCTGTGCTATGCGGCTGCTACCCACTAGCTATCTCTTCTACATTTGGTAGTATATATATGTCAATGCAACCCTCTCACTTCGTCCCAGCTCACACTACCTCCTCCCCATGTCCTCAAGTCCATTATCTACACCTTCGTCTTTATTCTGGCCCTGCCCCTATGTTCATCAGAACCATTTTTTTTTTTAGATTCCGTACATATGTGTTAACATACAGTATTTGTTTTCCTCTTTCATACTTACCTAACTCTGTATGACTGACTCAAGGGCCATCCACCTCACTACAAATAACTCTATTTCGTTTCTTTTTATGGCTGAGTAATATTCCATTATGTATATATGTGTCACATCTACTTTATCCATTCATCTGTCGATGGACACTTAGATTACTTCCATGCCCTGGCTATTTTAAATAGAGTTGCAATGAACATTGTGGTACATGACACTTTTTGAATTATGGTTTACTCAGGGTATATGCCAAGAAGTGGGATTGCTGGGTCGTAGGGTAGTTCTATTTTGAAGTTTCTGAGGAACCTTCATATTGTTCTCCAGAGTGACAGTATCAACTTACATTCCCATGAAAAGTGCAAGAGGGTTCCCTTTTCTCCACACCCTCTCCAGCATTTATTGTTTCTAGATTTTTTGATGATGACCATTCTGACCAGTGTGAGCTGATACTTCATGGTAGTTTTGGTTTGCATTTCTCTAATGATTGGTGATGTTGAGCATCCTTTCATGTATTTGTTGGATATATGTATATCTTCTTTGGAGAAATGTCTATTTATGTCTTCTGCCCATTTTTGGATTGGGTTGTTTGTTTTGTTGATATTGAGCTTCATGAGCTACTTGTATATTTTGGAGATTAATCCTTTGTCGCGTCATTTGCAAATATTTTCTCCAATTCTGCAGGTTGTCTTTTCATCTTGTTTATGGTTTCCTTTGTTGTACAAAAGCTTTTAAGTTTCATTAGGTCTCACTTGTTTATTTTTGTTTTTATTTCCATTTCTCTAGGAGGTGAATCAAAAAGGATCTTGCTGTAATTTATGTCAAACAGTGTACTTCCTATGATTTCCTCTAAGAGTTTTATAGAGGAAAACTGGCCTTACATTGAGGTCATTAATCCATTTTAAGTTTATTTTTCTTACGCTGTTAGGGAGTGTTCTAATTTCATTCTTTTACATGTAGCTGTCCAGTATTCCAAGCACCAGTTATTGAAGAGGTTGTCTTTTCTCAACTGTATATTCTTGCCTCCATTATCAAAGATAAGATGACCATATGTGTGTGGGTTTATCACTGGGCTTTCTATCCTGTTCCATTGATCTGCATTTCTGTTTTTCTGCCAATACCGTATTGTCTTGATTAGTGTAGCTTTGTAGTTTACTCTGAAGTCAGGGAGCCTTATTCTTCCTGCTCCATTTTTCTTTCTCAAGATTGTTTTGGCTATTCAGGGTCTTTTGCATTTCCATACAAATTGTGATATTTTTGGTTCTATTTCTGTGAAAAATGCCATTGTTAGTTTGATAGGGATAGCATTAAATCTGTAGATTGCTCTGTGTAGTATAGTCATTTTCACAATGTTGATTCTTCCAATCCAAGAACATGGTGTATCTCTCCATCTGTTTGTATCATCTTTAATTTTTGCATCAGTCTCTTATAGTTTTATGTATACAGGTCTTTTGTCTCCTTAGGTAGGTTTATTCCTAGTACTTTATTCTTTTTGCTACAGTGGTAAATGGGAGTGTTTCCTTAGTTTCTCTTTCAGATTTTTCATTATTAATGTATAGAAATGCAAAAGATTTCTGTGTATTAATTTTGTGTCCTCCTACTTTACCAAATTCATTGATTAGCTCTGGTAGTTTTCTGATAACATCTTTGGGATTCTCTATGTATAGTATCATGTCCTCTGCAAACAGTGACAGTTTTATTTCTTCTTTTCTGACTTGGATTCCATTTATTTCCTTTTTCTTCTCTGATCGCTCTGGTTAAAACTTCAAAAGCTATGCTGAATAACAGTAATGAGAGTCGGCAACTTTGTCTTGCTCCTGATCTTAATGTTCCTGATCTTTTCAGTTTTTCACCATTGAGAATGATCTTGGCTGTGGGTTTGCCATATATGGCCTTTATGATGTTGAGGTAAGTTCCCTCTATGCTTAATTTCTGGTGAATTTTTATCATAAATGGGTATTGAATTTTGTCAAAAGCCTTTTCTGCATCTATAGAGATTATCATATGGTTTTTATCCTTCAGTATGTTAGTATGGTGTCTTTCATTGATTGATTTGCACATATTAAAGAATCCTTGCATTCCTAGGATGAACCTCACTTGATCAACTGTGTATGATCCTTTTACTGTGCTGCTGGATTCTGTTTGCCAGTATATTGTTGAGGATTTGTGCATCTATGTTCATCAGTGATATTGGTCTTTAGTTTTCTTTTTTTGTGGCATCTTTGTCTGGTTTTGGTATGAGGGTGATAGTGGCCTCGTAGATTGAGTTTGGGAGTATTCCTCCCTCTTCTATGTTTTGGAAGAGTTTGAGAAGGATAGATATTAGCTCTTTTCTACTTGTGTGATAGTATTCACCTATGAAGCCATCTGGTCCCGGGCTTTTGTTTGTTGGAAGATTTTAAATCACAGATTCAATTTCAGGGCTTGTGATTAGTATGTTTATGTTTTCTATTTTTTCCTGGTTCAGGCTGAGAAGGTTGTGCTTCTCTAAGAATTTGTCCATTTCTTCCATGTTACCCATTTTATTGGCATAGAGTTGCTTGTAGTAATCTCTCATGATCCTTTGTATTTCTACAATGTCAGTTTTTACTTCTTCTTCTTCATTTCTAATTCTATTGATTTGAGTCTTCTCCCTTTTTTCTTGATGAGTCTGGCTCATGGTTTATCAATTTTGTTTATTTTCTCAAAGAAACAGCATTTAGTTTTATTGATCTTTGCTACTGTTTCCTTCATTTCTTTTTCATTTATTTTTGATCTGAACTTTATGATTTATTTCCTTCTGTGACTATGAGGTAGTTTTTCTTTTTTCTTTCTCTGATTGCTTGCAGTGTAAGGTTAGGTTGTTTATTTGAGATTTTTCTCGTTTCTTGAGGTAGGATTTTATTGCTCTAAACTTCCCTCTTAAAACTGATTTTGCTGCATCCCATAGGTTTTGGTTCATCATGTTTTCATTGTCATTTGTTTCTATGTATTTTTTTATTTCCTCCTTGAGTTATTCAGTGATCTCTTGGTTATTTAGTAGCATATTTTTTAGCCTCCATGTGTTTCTATTCTTCACAGTTTTTTTTCCTGTAATTGATATCTAGTCTCGTAGCATTGTGATCAGAAAAGATACTTGATACGACTTCAACTTTCTTAAATTTACCAAGGCTTGTTTTGTGACCCAAGATATGCTCTATCCTGAAGAATGTCCCATGAGCACTTGAAAATAATGTGTATTCTGTTGTTTTAGGATGGGATGTCATACAAATATCAATTAAGTCCATCTTGTTTAATGTGTCTTTTAAAGCTTGTGTTTCTTTTTATATTTTCATTTTGTATGATCTGTCCATTGGTGAAACTGGGGTTTTAAATTCCCCTACTATGATTGTGTTACTGTTGATTTCTCCTTTTTTGGCTGATAGCATTTACCTTATGTATAGTGGTGCTTTTATGTTGGGTGTGTAAATATTTACAATTGTTATATCTCCTTCTTGGAATGATCCCTTGATCATTATGTAGTATCCTTCTTTGTCTCTTGTAAATGGTCTTTATTTTAAAGTCTATTTTATCTGATATGAGAATTGCTACTCCAGCTTTCTTTCTATTTCTATTTGCATGGAATATCTTCTTCCACTCACTCTCTTTCAGTCCGTATGTGTCCCTAGGTTTGAAGTGGGTCTCTTGTAGACAGCATATACACAGGTCTTGTTTTTGTACCCATTCAGCCAGTCTATATCTTTTGGTTGGAGCAGGTAATCCATTTACATTTAAGGTAATTATTGATATGTATATTCCTGCTACCATTTTCTTAATTTTCTTAATTTGTTTGTTATTGTAAGTCTTTTCATTCTCTTGTTTTTCCTGCCTAGAAAAATTCCTTTTGCAGTTGTTGTAAAGCTGGTTTTGTGGTGCTGAATTCTCTTAGCTTTTGCATGTTTGTAAATGTTTTAATTTCTCCATTGATCTGTATGAGGTCTTTGCTGGGTAGAGTAATCTTGGTTGTCAGTTTTTCCCTTTCATCACTTTAAATATGTCCTGCCACACCCTTCTAGTTTGCAGATTTTCTACTGAAAGCTCAGCTATTAACCTTATGAGGATCCATTTTATGTTATTAGTTGCTTTCCTTTGCTGCTTTTAATTTTTTTCTTTGTTTTTAATTTTTGATAGTTTGATTATTATGTGTCTTGGCGTGTTTCTCCTTGCATTTTTCCTGTATGGGACTCTGCAGTTCTTGGGCTTGATTCACTATTTCCTTTCCATATTAGGGAAGTTTTCAGTTATAATCTCTTCATATATTTTTTCAGACCCTTTTTATTCTCTTCTTCTCCTGGGAACCCTATAATTTGAATGTTGATACATTTAATGTTGTCCCAGAGGTCTATGAAACTGTCCTCGATTATTTTCATTCTTTTACCTTTTTTCTGCTCTGTGGTACTTATTTCACTATTTTATCTTCCAGGTAACTTATCCGTTCTTCTGCCTCAGTTATTCTGCTACTGATTCTTTCTAAAGAATTTTTAATTTCATTTATTTTGTTGTTCATCATTGTTTATTTGCTCTTTACTTCTTCTAGTTCCTTTTCAAACATTTCTTGTACTTTCTCCATTCTATTTTCAAGACTTTTTTATCAACTTTACTATCATTACTCGGAATTTTATTTCTCGTAGGCTACCTATTTACTCTTCACCTGTTTCCTCTGGAGTACTTTTACCTTGCTCCTTCATCTGTTGCATATTTCTCTGTCTTCTCATTTTGTTTAACTTACTGGGTTTGTGGTCTCCTTTTCTGAGGGTACATGTTTGTAGTTCCTGTTGTGTTAGGTGTCTGCCCCAGTGGCTAAGGTTGGTTCAGGGGCTTGTGTAGGCTCCTGGAAGAGGGGACTTGTGCCTGTGTATTGGTTGGTTTGGCGGAATCTTGTCTTTCTGGTGGGCAGGACCACATCCCCTGGTGTGTTTTTGGGTGTCTGTGATCTTAGTATTATCTCAGGCAGCCTCTCTGCTAATGGGTGGCATTGTGTTCCTGTCTTGTTATTTGTTTGGCATGTGGTGTCCAGCACTGTAGCTTGCTGGCCGTTGAGTGGAGCTGGGTCTTAGCATTGAGATGAAGACCTCTGGGAGAGCTCTCACTGATTAATATTACATGTGGCTGGGAGGTCTCTGGTGGTACAATGTCCTGAACTTGGCTCTCCCACCTCAGAGGCTCAGGCCAAACACCAGGCTGGAGCACCAAGACCCTGTTAGCCACAAGGCTCAGAAGAAGAGGGAGAAAAAGAAAGAAAGAAAGAATAAATTAATTAATTAATAGTTTAAAATTATTAAAATAAAAATATTTTTAAATGTAATTAAAAAAGCAGAGAGCAACCAAACCAATAAACAAGTCCACCAATGATAACAAGCACTGAAAACTATACTAAGATAAACATAAAAATCAGAAATTAGTCTGTCACATACAGCAAAACCCTAGTTACAGTTACTCCCAAAGTCCACAGCCTCAATTTTGGAATGATTCATTGTCTATTCAGATATTCCTCAGGTGCAGGGTACATCAAGTTCATTGTGGAGATTTAACCTGCTGCTCCTGAGGGTGCAGGGAAAGATTTTCCATTCTCTTCTTTGTTTGCAGATCTCCTGGGATTCAGCTATGATTTTGGCCCTACCTCTGCATGCTGGTCACCGTCTGGTGTCTATTTTTTGCCCAGAGAGGAGGGGGTTAAAGGAGCAGCTGATTAGGAGGCTCTGACTCACTCAGGCCATGGGGAGAGAGGGGTACGGAATGTGGGGTGAGCCTGCAGCGGCAAAGGCCAGCTTGACGTTGCAACAGCCTGAGGTGTACATTGTGTTCTCCCAGGGAACTTGTCCCTTGATCACGGGACCTTGGCAGTGGCAGGCTGCGCAGGCTTTGGGGAAGGGAAATGCTGGTAGTGACCTGTGCTTCTATACATGATTGATTCTTGGTGACTGCAGCAGCAGTGTTAGCACTTCTTGCCTGTCTCTGTTGTCCACGCTGATAGCCATGGCTTGTGCCATGAAGATCGTTTAGATGGTGCTATGAATCCCCTCTCCTCGTGCACCCCAAAACAATGTTCTCTTGACTCTTAGACAGGTCCAGACATTTTCCCAGACTCCCTGCTGGGTAGCTGTGGCCCTTTAGCCTCCTTCAGGCTGTGTTCACGCAGCCAACCACAGTCCTCTCCCTAGGATCTGACCTCTGAAGCCTGAGCCTCAGCTCCCAGCCTCCACCTGCTCCAGCAGGTGAGCAGACAAGCCCAGGCTGGTGAGTGCTGGTCGGCATCAACCCTCTGTGCAGGGATCTCTCCACTTTGCCCTCTGCACTCCTGTTGCTGCACACTCCACCATAGCTCTGAAGCTTCCCCTCCCGCCCACCCCCTGTCTCTGCAAGTGAAGGGGCTTCCTAATGTGTGGAAACATTTCCCCCTTCACAGTTCCCTCCCAGAGGTGCTAGTCCTGTTGCTATTCTTTTGTCTCTGTTTTTTCTTTTTTCTTTTGTCCTACCCATGCACGTGAGGACTTTCTTGCCTTTTGGGAAGTCTGAGGTCTTCTGCCAGCATTCAGTAGTTGTTCTGTAGGAGTTGTTCACACACATGGATTTATTTTTTTTTTTAGATGGGCCTCTTACTGTTGTGGCCTCTCCAGTTGCAGAGCACAGGCTCGGGATGCGCAGGCTCAGTGGCCATGGCTCACGGGTCCAGCCGCTCCGCAGCATGTGGGACCTTCCCGGAATGGGGCACGAACCCGTGTCCCCTGCATTGGCAGGTGGACTCTCAACCACTGCACTACCAGGGAAGGCCAAATTGATGTATTTTTGATGTATTTTGGGGGAGGAAGGTGATCTCCACGTCTTATTCCTCTGCCATCTTGAAGCACCCTTCTTGATGCAATTTTAAACAAAATTTTCTTCCTGCTTTTTATTTCTGATAGTTCATAATTAGTGTATAGAAAAGCAAGAGATTGTTGTATATTAATTTTGTACCCTGCAAATTTACTGAATTTATTTATTTGTTCTAATAGTTTTTGGTGGAGACTTTAGGGTTTTCTATGTATAGTATCGTCATCTGCAAATAGTGACATTTTATTTCTTCCCTTCCAATTTGGATGCATTTTTATTTTTTTTTTCTTGTCTGATTACTGTGGTTAGGACATCCAATATGATGATAAATAGAAGTGGTGAGACTAGGCATCCTTGTCTTGTTCCTGATTTTAGATGAAAGTTTTTCAGCATTTCACTCTGGAGTATGATGATAGCTGTGCATTTGTCATAAGTAGCATTTATTATTTTGAGATATTTCCTCTATACTAATTGTTTTTGCACCTGGTTCTTATTAGTTATCCATTTTATATATATTAGTGTATATATGTCAATCTCAATCTCCCAATTCATCACACCACCACCACTACCACCCCAACCCCCTGCCACTTTGCCCCTTGGTGTCCATATGTTTGTTTTCTACATCTGTGTCTCTATTTCTGTCCTGCATACTGGTTCATCTGTATCATTTTTCTATGTCCCTCGTATATGCGTTAATATACAATATTTGTTTTTCCCTTTCTGACTTACTTCACTCTGTATGACAGTCTCTAGATCCATCCACATCTCTATAAAAGTCCCAATTTCGTTCCTTTTTATGGCTGAGTAATATTCCATTGTATATATGTACCACATCTTCTTTATCTATTCATCTGTCAGTGGGCATTTAGGTTGCTTCCATGACCTGGCTATTGTAAATAGTGCTGCAATGAGCATTGTGGTGCATGTGTCTTTTTGAATTATGGTTTTCTCTGGGTATATGCACAGTAGTGGGATTGCTGGACCATATGGTAATTATATTTTTAGCTTTTTAAGGAACCTCAATACTGTTTTCCATAGTGGCTGTATCAGTTTATATTCCCACCAATAGTGCAAGAGGGTTCCCTTTTCTCAACACCCTCTCCAGCATTTGTTGTTTGTAGATTTTCTGATGATGCCCATTCTAACTGGTGGGATGTGATACCTCACTGTAGTTTTGACTTACATTTCTCTAATAATTAGTGATGTTGATCAGCTTTTCATGTGCTTCTTGGCCATCTGTATGTCTTCTTTGGAGAAATATCTATTTATGTCTTCTGCCCATTTTTTGATTTTTTTTTTTTTTAATATTGAGCTGCATGAGCTGTTTATATATTTTGGAGATTAATCCTTTTTCCATTGCTTCGTTTGCAAATATTTTCTCCCATTCTGATGGTTGTCTTTTCATCTTTTTTGTAGTAACCTTTGCTTTGCTAGAGAGTTTCATTAGGTCCCATTTGTTTATTTTTGTTTTTATTTCCATTAATTTAGGAGGTGGATCAAAAAAGATCTTTCTGCGATTTATGTCAAAAAGTGTTCTTCCTATGTTTTCCTCTAAGCGTTTTATAGTGTCCAGTCTTACATTTAGGTCTCTAATCCATTTTGAGTTTATTTTTGTGTATGGTGTTAGGGAGTGTCCTAATTTCATTCTTTTACATGTAGCTGTGCAGTTTTCCCAGCACCACTTATTGAAGAGACTGTCTTTTCTCTATTTTATATCCTTGCCTTCTTTGTCATAGATTAGTTGACCATAGGTGTGTAGGTTTATCTCTGGGCTTTCTATTCTGTTCCATTGATCAATATTTCTGTTTTTGTGACAGGACCATACTCTCTTAATTACTGTACCTTTGTAGCATAGCCTGAAGTCAGGGAGCCTGATTCCTCCTGCTGCTTTTTTTTCCTTCAAGACTGCTTTGGCTATTTGGAGTCTTTTGTGACTCCACACAAATTTTCAGATTTTTTGTTCTCATTCTGTAAAAAATGCCATTGGTAATTTGGTAGGGATTGCATTGAATCTGCAGGTTGCTTTGCATAGTATAGTCATTTTCACAATGTTGATTCTTCCAATCCAAGAACATGGTATATCTCTCCATTTCTTTGTATCATCTTTAATTTTTTTCATCAGTATCTTATAGTTTTCTGCATATAGGTCTTTTGTCTCCTTAGGTAGGTTTATTCCTAGGTACTTTATCATTTTTATTGCAGTGGTAAGTGGGAGTGTTTCCTTAATTTCTCTTTCAGATTTTTCATCATTAGTGAATTCCTCTATACCAATTTTGATGAGGGTTTTTATGATAAATTGATGTTGGATTTTGCCAAATGCTTTTTCTGCATCTATTGAGAAAATCATGTGATTTTTATCCTTCCTTCTGTTAATGTGGTATGTCACATTGATTGTCTTGTGAATATTGAACCATACTTGCATCCCTGGAATAAATCCCACATGGTCATTGTATATGCTTCTTTTTATATATTTTTGAATTTGATTTGCTTATTTTTTGTTAAAAATTCTTGCATCTATATTCATCAGATATTCTGTCCTGTAATTTTCTTGTGTTGTAGTGTATTTGTGTGGTTATGGTATCAGGGTGTTGGTGGTCAGATTTTTTAATTAATTAACTTATTTACTTATTTTGTGGTATGAGGACCCCTCACTGTTGTGGCCTCTCCCATTGTGGAGCACAGGCTCTGGACACACAGGGTCAGCATCCATGGCTCATGGGCCTAGCCGCTCTGCCCCATGTGGGATCTTCCCGGACCAGGGCATGAGCCCGTGTCTCCTGCATTGGTAGGCAGACTCTCAACCACTGCACCACCAGGGAAGCCCGGTCAAATTTTGTTAATCCAATCTGCCACACTATGCTTTGATTGGAGCATATAGTTCATTGACATTTTAGTAATTATTGAAAGTATGTACTTATTGCCATTTCATTGTTTTTTGTAGTTCTCTGTTATTGTCTCCTTAGTTTTGTTTCTTCCCTTTTGGCTTGATGATTTTCTTTAATGATATGCTTATGTTCCTTTATCTCTAGTTTTTTTTTTTTATATCTATTGTAGGTTTTTGATTTGTGGTTACCATTAGTTTCATATATGTTGAACTTTATCTACTTGTTTTAAACAGGTAGTGTTTTAAGATCAAACACATTCTAAAAGATCTACAGTTTTACTCCTCACCCATAGCCACATTTTGTGTTTTTTATGTCATATTTTACATCTTCATGTTTATCTCTTTAATAATTATTGTAGCTATAGAAGATTTTACAATTTTGTTTTTGTCTTTTAATCTTCGCGGGTGTACCTCAGACTTTACTATATGTTTGTCTTTCCTAGTGGGAACTTTCCTTTCATATAGCTTCTTACTTGTTTTTATTATCTTTTCTTTTCCACTTAGAGAAGATCATCTAACATTTCTATTAGGGTAGTTTTATTATTAATCAACTCTTAGTTTTTCCTTATCTGAGAAGTTATTTCTCTCTTCTTCAATTCTAAATGATAATCTTGCTCTTTATAGTGTCCTAGATGGCAGGTTTTTCTCTTTCAGCACTTCAAATATATCATGCCACTCTGTTCTGACCTAGAAATTTCTGCATAAAAATCAGCTGGTAGCCTTATGGGGGTTCCCTTTTGTATGACTCTTTGTGTTTTTCTTGTTTTCTTTAGAAACTCTATCTTTCACTTTTGCCACTTAAATTATGGTATGTCTTGGTGTTGGTCTGCTTTGGTTCATCTTTTTTGGGACTCTTTGTGCTTCCTGTAGCTGAAGCTTGTTTACCTTCTTCAGGTTTGGGAAATTTTTTGCCATAATTTTATCAAATACAGTTTCCACCCTATTCACTTTCTTTTCTGTTTCTGGGACCCTTTATAATTTAGATGTTGGTAGCCTTACTGTTGTCCCTGAAGTCTCTTAAACTGTTTTCAATTTTTCTTTTCCTTTTTTCTTTTTCATTTTTCTGTTCTGTTTGGGTGACTCCCATTTTTATATCTTCCAGATTAGCTATGAGCTCTTCTTTATCACCTAGTCTGCTATTCATACATTCTTGTGTTTTTCATTTTATTTATTGTATTCTTCAGTTCTGACTGGTTCTTTTTTATATTTTCTAGTTCCTTGTTTAACTTTTCACTGTGTTCATCTATTTTTTTTTCCCTAAGGCTGTTAGCATTCTTATTACTATTGCTTTGAACTTTTTATCTGATAAATTATTTATTTCTGTTTCATTAGTTGTATTTTAGTAGTTTTTCCTTGGTCTATCAAGACAAATTCCTCTTTCTTCTCATTTTGCTTAATTTCTTTTGTCTGCATGAAATTAAATAAAACAGGTACCTATTGAGGTC
This sequence comes from Phocoena phocoena, assembly GCF_963924675.1. Taxonomy (NCBI): domain Eukaryota; kingdom Metazoa; phylum Chordata; class Mammalia; order Artiodactyla; family Phocoenidae; genus Phocoena; species Phocoena phocoena. The sequence goes on along the minus strand of NC_089240.1, from coordinate 83,351,047 downwards.
TTGAACAGTGTCCTTATGTGAGAGTCTCCCTATAAATTCTGAGTGTGCCCCGTTGGTTTGGTGAAAGAGCTGGATTTGACATGGATGAAAGTCACATCTTTCTTCAGGGTGTGCTGGCAGCTATCACTTCAGTATGAGGTGGGACTGGGGATGGAAGGGGTAGGTCAGGAACCAGGTATAAGCCAGGGCTTCCCCTGTGCTTTGTGGCTCTCACCACCCCATTGGTAATGGGGGATGGGTCTCAAGTTGCTAAAGGAGAAACCCTAAGGTTCAGGTCTAAGCTGACTCTATCTCCTTTAAGTGTGTGCTCTCCGCCTCCCAGCACCAGCACCTTCCCGTCAGAGGGGCAAAAGCTGGTGCAAGGACTGCTGTTGGCACTTGCTCTAAGGTGGAGCCTAGGCTGTGTTTGTGCAACTGGGGTCAGAGATCTGGACTGCTTCTAATGTGCTGCCTGTGTAAGCACCAGTAATAGCTGCCCCCACCTGGCTCAGATGCTACTTCAGTTCTGATTGTCCTTTGTCCCTCACAGCTGGGCTCTGCTCTCAGCATCTGCTGCCCTTATCCTGCTGTGGAACTATGCCAGAGTTCAGGTGGTGCCTGTGTAGGCTTTTGGTGTGTGTCAGCTCATATGCTGTAGTAGTACAGCCAAAGACAGAGACAGTACTGCCTCTGATGCACTACCTGTGTAAGTGCCAGTAATGGCTGCCTCTGCCCTGCTCAGATGCCACTTTGATTATGAGCCACTTCTATGTCTCACATCCAAGATCACAAGTGGGGCTAGATAATCTGCTTGGCTCAGGCTGGGACATGTGCTGGGTCATTTGAAGGTAGCTGTCCAGCCACTCATTCAGTTTTCAATATGCATCCCTGACTCTGCTTCATAAGTGAGCAAACAAGTGTACGTGCACACCTCACAAGCAGAGCGCAGGCTTCCCATAGCCCTCCTGTTAGTCCCATCAGCCCTCCAAACAGCCAAGAGGGCTTGTCTTCACTCTGTTGGACCTCCCAGCTGGGGTGTCCAATATGCAGCCCAAACAGCTCACTCCTCAGGGAGGATCTCCAACAATGCAATCTCCCTTTTACTCTGAGTCCCTTCCCAGTGTCACAGGTCCCCACCTTATTGCTCTTCCATTCCTATCCAGTTTTGTGAGGATCTTCCTTACAGCCTTTGTTGTACAGGAAGGAGTCTTTTATCCACTCTCCAGTTAGCTTTCAGTGAGAATTATTCCACATTTAGATGTATTTTTGATGTGTTCATGGGATGATGTGAGCTCTACATCTTCCTACTCTGCCATCTTGATCTCCTCCCCATCCTTCAACTTCTACTTAGCCAGTGTTGAATTGGTTCTTGGTCCAAAATGCAAAAAGAAAATTTATTTTCTTTTTGAAAAATCCAATTTATTTTCACTTTCTCACTTCTCTGACTACAATGTTGTGGTGTAAAAACAAGACAACAGCTCCAAAACGGAGTCGCTTATACTAAGCCCCATGTCATGAATCCAAGGCTTAACTCCATTATAGTTCAGCTGTCCCAGAAACTGAATCTTAAACAGTGAATCAGGAATTGCCTGACCAGCACTAGTTAGGTAATCTTCTAAATAGACCCTAGCTATCCCTGAAAGAAAAGTAACTTTACAATAACTAAACCACTATTTTGCCTAGTAAAATTTCTTCATTCCTGCCCCCTTCTGCTTATAAAAGTCTCGTTTCGTACAACTCATTAGAGCTCCTTTCAATCTGCTCTATTTGATGTTGCCCAATTCAAATCAATTTTTGCTCAAATAAACTCTTAAAAGTTTAATGTGATTTAGTTGATCTTTTAATAATGTATACGTCTAGATCACCTCTACATATTTATTTTATTTCCACCTTCTTAAAGATCACCTGAGTCCATTCTATGGCACTGAGAAAACATTATTTTGATGACTTTTTTTAAGAATAAATAGTGGAAGTCTTTTCTGGATGTAAAAATCTGAAAAGATGAGTTGGTAATCCCTGGGAGTCAGAGCAAAAATCACAAATTCTGGCTCTATTCTAACCAACATGCCAAACAACCTGAGAAATGTTCCAATATAAATTAGAACTATTCTTTTATGGAAAACTTAATTCCATGTCTTGATATTCTATAGCTAGAATATCTGGAAAGATCATCTAGTTCATTCCTGCAGCCTTCATATGATAATGTACTACGTGTAACATGGCAGAATATATTCTATTATGTCTTCACAGTTTTCAAGAGTCTAAATTCAGCAAAATTCAGGTTAAATGGCTTAGGTCTTTCAGCAGATAAATTGTAAGGAAAAGAAAAAGGTGGAGGGGGAACTGAGTGGCATAACCATGAAGAAATGCAAGCCAGATATTTCTATAAAGTCAAGATGCCAGTTACTTTTGGAAGAAGGGAGGAGGCTGCAATTTGGATGGGGCATAGAGAGAGGCTTCTGTGGTGGCTAACAGAATTTTATTTCTTGACCTTATTGGTGGTTATAAGGGTGTTGGCCTCACAATAAAGTAAACTATCAATTTGTTTTGAGTATTTTCTTGCATCTATCTTTTGTTGTCAAAAAAAGGTAAAAAGGAACTAAAGCAAATGAATCATTATATTTCTGAAAAAATATTTTCTCTTTTATCCTCATGCTTCTATTTGTTATAACATATATTTATGAAAACTGTTTTTCTAGCCATTAGTTTTTCTTTTTCTTCTTACAATTCCCAGATTATTTCATATCCATTTAAAATAGAGACCACAACTGTACGCTTTAAATTATAGGTCAGGTAAGGGGAATATAATAGGAGAAGAGATTCTCCATCTATTCTTATGTATTCTTTGTACTTTATGTTTTAGAGCTATTCAAAGTATGTTCCTCAGCACAAGCTGATCCACAAACAATTACCAGCCATTTGACAGAATTGTTTTATTTCTGTTCAACCTAATAATAAGATAATTTGGGCTTAAAATTTGAATGTTTTTGCAACATTTCATTTTATATCTCTAGAGTTATGTTAAAGGATCAAGAAGTTAATATTTTTAATAATTCAATTTTTAATATTTTATAAATGCACAAGAGATTGCAAACAAAACAAAACAAAACAAGCTGTTTCTTCATCACAGATAGTTTGAGAAGCAGTACTCAGAGGTTCTGCTTTCTTAATATTTATTTTTGTTTTCCCAGGCTTGGAAGATTGGAAAAAGTTCATTTGCCTCAGATTAAGGCAATTATCTGTCTTAGTAAACTCATCCTTTTGGAATCTAACCATAACCACTATTTGGTTACCAAATTTAATCTTTGTTAAATTTCACACTACTTTTTCATTTATAACCTTAGCATTTCTACAGATTCTTATATATTTTTATGACAAAAGCCTTAATTTCTAAATATATTATACATATATATAGGCATTTCTTGTCAACATATTATATACATAGCAGCCTTACTCGGGTTCCTAAGGACATAGAAATGAGCGTGACAATATCCTTGCTCCATGCTTTATTGGCTTCTTGTATTTCCCTTTAAAAAAATTGTATTTTCCCATTCTTTGATCTTCAGGGGCTTATTTGTATTTTTATTACTGATTTTTTTTTTTTTTTTTTTTTGCAGTACGCAGGCCTCTCACTGTTGTGGCCTCTCCCGTTGCAGAGCACAGACTCCAGATGCTCAGGTTCAGTGGCCATGGCTCACGGGCCTAGTCGCTCTGTGGCATGTGAGATCTTCCCAGACTGGGGCACGAACCTGTGTCCCCTGTATCAGCAGGTGGACTCTCAACCACTGCGCCACCAGGGAAACCTCTTTACTATTGATTTTTAAGAGCTCTGTTTATATTAAGGATATCAACCCATCATATGCCATAAAATTTGCAAGTTATTTCCCTTTATAGTTTGCTATTAAGACATATTTTTTGTTGTTGTATAATTAGAGATTAACATCTATTTAATCAAATGCATTGGTCTTCGTTTTATGCTTCACAGAACATATAAGACAATATTTATATTCTAGGTTAGGGGATGATTTGCCCATTCCTGCTCCCCAATTTTTTTTTTTTTTTTTGTGGTACGTGGGCCTCTCAGTGCTGTGGCCTCTCCCATTGCAGAGCACAGGCTCCGGATGTGCAGGCCCAGTGGCCATGGCTCACGGGCCCAGCCACTCTGCAGCATGCAGGATCCTCCCAGACCTGGGAACGAACCCGTGTCCCCTGCATCCACTGCGCCACCAGGGAAGTCCCCCAATTTTTAAATTTCATCTACTCCTGGGTCCAGTTTTTACATGTCTTTTGTTCATCTGCAATTTTTAAAATACTGGTTTATAGTGTGAGTTGTCTCAAAGTCACTTGTCAGATTTGTCAATTCTATTCCATTTATCTTTTCACTACCCTGATTTGAGTACTGTTCACTCCTCTGGGCATAATTGTGCCAATCTCCTATGGGCTAGAAAAAAAAAAAGTTGAGAAATTATCTCAGAAAGTAAATTCCATGACATTGAGATAGATATACACTATAAGAAGAAGATAAAAGTCTTAGAAGATCAATCCAAGAGATCCAACCGAATCCAACAAAGAATTGATGAATATATCCTAGAGCTGAAGTGAGACTAAAATTGTTGAATTAAAAGAGCGTACAGCCTTCCATTCAGAATAAGTGAAAAAAGACCTAACATTTTCCTAATGAAATTTCATAACACTAAGAATAAAAATGTTTCTAAAAGCATCCACAGTTTAAAATAAAAGCAAACTCCAAAATAATATGAATCAGATTGACTGCAGATTTCTCCTCAGCAATGCTAGATTCTAGAAGGCTATGGAGTAATATCTTCAAATTTCTGAGAAATAAAAGAGTGTAAAAAAGATTGGATATATTTATATGTATAACAGATTTACTTTGCTGAACACCTGAAACAAACATAACATTGTAAATCAACTCTACTGCAATAAAAATTAAATTAAAAAGAAGTCTATATGCATCCAAACTATCAACTAAGTGCGCTGGTAGCATTACTTTCATCATTTTGAAAATAGTGAGTTAAAAAAATTCCGTTTATAATTAATGTAACAAGAAATGGAAAAACATGAAGTTGTACCAGGGTCTGAAAACTAAATAACATAAAGAATAATAAAAACTATAGTGGATGCTTCACCTGGAAAAGAGAAGATACAGGGAGGACATAATAATGGCTCCAAATATTGGAAAGACTGCCATTTGATGATATATTTGTTTTTCCCATGGTCATTTATTTCCTACACCTGGTAGTACTATTCTTGTTTCTGAATCCCGGTTCTCCCTGACCTAGTGTGGTTTGCTGCCAAGTGAGCTGTGCCAAAAATTTTTGATAGTATTCTCTGTTTATTTCTAATTTCTTATTGTTATAATTTCTGTTTAAAATTTCTGGAATTTATGCTGTTTTAGCTCCTCTTTAAAATATCTTATAGAAACTTTTTCTCCATTCTATTTATGGTGACTCCCAGATTATAAAATTTATAAAATGAAGAATTATTTAATGACATAAAATCTCAGATCCTCAATGAGGCTACAAATGTAGCACTTTTCTCAGGACATTGTATTCATAATTACTCAAGAAGTTATTTACTATTATCAATGGGCCAAAATACAATTTATTTCTTCCTTATTCCCTCAGAAAATCACTCCATATTCAGTAATGATACGATTACCTTGTTATAATTGTGTTGTTTTCTATCATCATAATTCCAGTGTTGAACTCTGATTTTCAAACTTTGGTATGCATCAGACTAACCTATGCAACTTATGAAAAAGTAGTTCAGGCTCTATCTCTAAAGGCATTGATTGAGCAGATTTGGGGTAGGCCTAGACCTAAGCATTGTAGATAAGTACCCAAGACCACAAATCACACTTTGAAAATTGGCATTCTCATAAGATATCCAAATGTTTAATCATACTTTCTGTAACCATTGGACTGGATTATAGTCACCAGTATCCATTCATACTCTTCTAGTGATAGAGAACTCCTCTCACAAGACAGACCATTGATATTTTAAGTTATTCTTGCTTTAAGTAGTCTTATATTTGTAATGTCAATTACTAATAGGGTGACCAACTTGTCTAGGTTTGCCCAGGACTGAATGGATTCTTGAAATATGGGACTTTCAGTCATAAAACTGAGAAAATCCCAGGAAAACAAGGATAAGTTGCTCACAAACTTCTAAAATTTAAACTCTTTCTTTGAAATAATCCCTCTGAAAAATAGAATAAAAAGATAAAGAGATAAAATTTGTTTCACCAAATACTAAACATATGATATGCACCAGACACTATTCATGTGACAGACATAACAATGAACAAGATAGACTGTTGCTTTTCTCTCACTGTGTTTCCACTCTTTTGGGATAGAAATATGTAAACACTCACTATAATTAAGTGATGTGAAAGTGAGAGTAGAGATTGTTATAAGAGTATATATCACAGGTACTTAAATCAGACTGGGGAGGTCACTGCAAACCTACTGAGGAACTAGTCATCACTTGGTGTCAAGTACAACAAATTGCTCAATCCTGCAAGACTGTCTTGGATGGAGTCACTTGAACTGCAATATCTAAGGACATTTTGTCTGAGTGGGGATGTGTCTTTTTACTTCTGCTGCATCTGTGATTTAAAACAATAAGAATTTATTTCCTCATGATTCTATAGGTTGACAATTTGAGTTGTACTGAACCAAGTCAGCTTATCACTGCTCCATGTGGGCTCCACTGGTTTTACACTTAGAATAGACAGATTCTTCATATGGAATGGTTAGAAAGCCTGGTACAGCTGATATTATTGGGCGACTGTGCCTCTGTCAGCACATGGTCTCCCATCCTCAAAGAGGCTTATGATGATTTTCACATGGCAACAGTATTCCAAGAGAGTAAGAGTGAAGGCTACAAGCTTCTTGAGAACTTACACAAGCTCAATTCTGCTGCATTCAATTGGTGAAGGCAAGTCACAAGGCCAGAACAGATTCAAGGGATAGAAAATAGACTGTTATTTATGGAAAGAGCTGAAATATTGGCTATCTGTAAGCCACTTCATGTAGGAAAGGAAATTTAATTTATCCATAAACTCATGTTTGCATTTGTCAAAGTTTTCCCTAAGGACATTTAACTAACTCAAAACACACATAAAAGTCTCATATACTTGTAAATCTGTGACCACAGTTTCCTAATCTATTCACTCATCTAGATGTCTGTTTTCACACTTTCTTTTCACCTGAAACCTTCAAATCCGTATGTCCCATTTTTACTCCCAGCTAATGATTGTGCTTTCTAATTCATACACACACACACATACACACACACACATACACGTATAAACACCACATAGGTTCTACCACCACCATCTACTACCAACAACTATACTATATATTTGCTCTTTTACCTCTTCTCACAATGTATGACATGTCTCTATTCTTATCAAAAGTAAAATATTCCACTTATGAATAATATTCCACTCCCTCTTGACTAATTAAGGGCATTGATCAATCCTCAGTCCTCATCTTACTCAACATGTAAGCAGGATTTGATATAACTAATACATTCTTTTCCTTGAAACACTTTTTGAAAATCCAGAACTTTTCACTCTTATGGTTTTCTTTCTACATTTTAGGCCTGTGCTGTTCTGTCTCCTTTACTAATTTCTCATCTCTTCAACCACTTCATGCTGAAATACCTTGGTATCAGTCCTTGAACCTCTTATCTTCTTGATGTCCACATACTCTCTTGAAGATATCATAACGATCAGATTTATACATCTAGTCCAGACGTCTTCAAACATAAGTTTCTAATATCCTTAGACTCATATATTTTAGTTGAATATCTAATAGACACATTAAGCATAAGATGCCTGCTCAAAAAAAACTCTCCTAGATTTCCCCCAAAACCAACTCTTTTCATAGGTTTACCTATTTCAGGAAATGCCAATTTTATTATTTTACTTGCTCAGAATCAAATCTTAAAAAAAAATCCTTTCTCTCTCACCCCTTATCCAATAAATGAGAAAATCCTATTGACTCTACCTTCAATATATATAGAGAATCTGTCTAATTTTATCACCTCTATCACAACAATTTTTGTCCATATCAGCATAGATTCTTGTCTATATTTCTGCAATAAATTTATAACTACACTCCCTGCTTCCACTTCGCTGCCCTATAGTTTAGTCTTAACACAGTGATCACAATGATCCTTTAAAAATGGAAGTCGGGACTTCTGGTTTTGGATGTTTATTGAAATCTGGAAACAGAATCATTCCCAAATTAACAACCACAAAATAAAATGGAAGACTGAAAAATCATAACTTTTCTTGAGTTCCTCAGAGAACTGAAGTAACCTAAGGAAAGAAAGGTGTCTCCAAGGAAATATGGGATTCATGCATTTGTGTCCTGGGAGCAACACATGGGAGGAAGATGGGGACCACCATAAAAACAGGGAAGAAGATTTAAAAATTAAATCTTAAATTAATCACTAAAGGCTTAGTTTTTAAATTAATCACTAAAGGCTTAGTTTTGGTTAATGTGACAGAATACATACTCTGAGAGCTGGAGATACAAGGGAGTTTGCACCCAACTGCTGTCTCGATGGACCGTAATGAGTCCTCAGGATAAACATGAAAGCCAGGGTGAGATATTAGAGAGAACTCACCTGATCGGTATAAGCCTGGGTGAAAGGATCAGTGTCAGCTGCAGGAAAGGCAAAAAGCTTTGACTAGATCCTAGTCATCTGTTTCTACAGAACATAAACCTTAAGTCACTGAGGGGAAGGGCAGAAAAATGCCCCAGGGCACACTTGAAGTTCCATTCCTAGATGAAAGGAAAAAAAATAATCCTCTACACTGCAAAAAGGTGCAGGAAATCATCCTGGGCTCAGACCATTAGAAATCCACATCTGCTGAGGAGGAAGCCAGAAACTATCTCTTGTACAAGATCTATTAAAAATGCAAGATACAAGGCAGAGTTTGGCTGTCACAGGTAGGAGGAGCCACCTAAGACTGTTACGGAACCAGAACAACAGAGAATGCCCCAAACAGCATCTTCCAAATAGGCCAACAGACACTGATAACAGACTTCTGGAGGATGAGGGAGAGTTGAGAGAAATTGAATGGTGGGGGAAGAGAAGGAGGGAGATCCTCTCTAAGGCTGTGGCTCACAGGTAAAACTTAAAATCTTATGGTGGAAATGGAAGAGTAAAGGAAACAAACAAACAAACTTCCAGCATCCCAATTCACATACTAAGCACAAAGTAAAGCTAGAGGAATTTAAAGATTGTGATACACTGTAAATAAATAACAAAAGAAAAACCCAGCTCAACTCCTGACTAGATTGGTTCAATCAATCACAATAAAGACTTAACAGAAGTGTGCCCAGGCATAAATACTATTTACCTCAGTCTCTACTGTTCTACACATAATGTCTAGCTTTAACAAAAAATTAGTCAACAAAAGAAAAAATATGGTTGAGAAATAAACAATCAATAAAACGAGATGGGTATGACTCAGAAGTTGGTACTAACAGAGAGGAATTTTAAGATAACTATAATTAATGTTAAAAGCTATACATGAATGAACAGATGGGAAATTTCAGCACAAAGATGGAAAAAAATAGGAAAGAATCAAATGGAAATACTGAGGAAAGACACAGTAACAAAGATAAAGAGTACTTTTGATGGGCTCATCACCGGGTTTCAGAAAGCAGAAAGAACACTGAACTATAAGATAGTTAAATAGAAATCGTCCAAACTGCAACACACAAAAAAGGCTATCCAAGATTTTAAACACTAGAACAACATCAAACAGTTTAACCTGTGTGTAGTTGAATTCCAAGAAAAAGAAGAGAGAGAGAATTTGACAGAACAAACGTTTGAAAAGGTAACAGCTAGGCACTTTCTAAAGCAAATAAAGACATTAAATGAAAAATCCAAGAATGTCAGAGAACACCAAGCATAATAAATAATTATTTCTCTCTTTTTCTCTCCCTCACTCCTTTTCTTTCTCAAACATATACACACAAACACTCACATAGTTATACACATACATACACACATATATCATATTTAAGATGCTAAAAATGAAAATAAAAAGAAAAATCTTGAAGGTATTGTAGGTTAAGAGAGTGAGAGAGATCACATCACATACAGAGGAACAAAGATAAGAGTAATAGCAACATACTGTCACTAACTACACAAAAGTCAATGAACTAGAATCATAGAGTATTAAAGGAAAAAAAATAATAACTATCAACCAATAATTCTGTACTCTGTAAAAATATATTTGAAAAATATATAAGGACTTTTTCAAGCAATCTAAAGTCAAAACCATTCATAGTAAACAGACCTGGACTGTTAAAAATTTAGCTTAAGACAAAAGGTGTATGATATGAGAAAGAAACTTATATCTCCCCAAAGAAATCAAGAGTGCTAGAAATGGTAAAAATAGGAATAGACAAAAAAATAATTTAGTTATTTTTAATCACAATAAAAATAATTGATTACTTAAAGCAAAAAAAAAAAAAAAGATAATGTAATGTACGTTTATAGTATATGTAAAAAAGAACGTAAGAGAAAAATATCACAAAAGATGGGAAGGTGCAATTCGGAATATATTATTACAAACCTCAGACACTATAAATGAACAGGTATAATATTATTTGCAGGTAGACTGCAATTAAATAAAGATTTATGTTATAAATCTTTTATATATAAATAATAATTAAAAATTTCAACTTAATCTATATTAAAATAATAAAGCAAAAGTGGAGATAAGTAGAAATATATAATAATTTATTAATCTAAAGATTAAAGAAGGAAGAGTAAAAAATGAAACAAATAGAAAATGACTGGCAAATGATATATTTTAACCCAACCATACCCACATATATATTAAATGTTAATAGTTATATACACAAGCCACGGCTATCAGTGCAGACCCCAGAGACGGGCATGAGACGCAAAGGCTGCTGCTACTGCCACCAAGAAGCCTGTGTGCAAACACAGGTCACTATACACACCACCCTTTCCCTGGAGCCTGTGCAGCCCATCACTGCCAGGGTCCCGAGATCCAGGAAAAAGTTCCCCGGGAGAACGCACAATGGGCCACAGGCTGCTGATATGTGACACCAGCCTCTGCTGCTGCGCGCTGGCCGGGAATCCGTACCCCTCCCCACCCCCAGCCTGAGTGAGCCAGAGCTGCTGAATCAGCCATTCCTTTAACCCTGTCCTGTCTGAGCGAAGAACAGAGGCCGTCAGGCGACCTACACGCAGAGGTGGGGCCAAATCCAAAGCTGAACACTGGGAGCTGTGCAAACAAACAAGAGAAAGGGAAATCCATCCCACCAGCCTCAGGAGAAGTGGATTAAATCTCCACAATCAACTTGATGTACCCTGCATCGGTGGAATACTTGAATAGACAACGAATCATCCCAAATTGAGGAGGTAGACTTTGGGAGCAAGATATATTATTTTTTCCCCTTTTCCTCTTTTTGTGAGTGTGTATGTGTATGCTTCTGTGTGAGATTTTGTCTGTATAGCTTTGTTTCCACCATTTATCCTAGGGTTCTGTCCATCCATTTTTATTTTGTTCTGTTTTTTACTTTAAAAATTTTTTTCTTAATAATTATTTTTTATTTTAATTATTTTATTGTATCTTGCTTTATTTTATTTAATCCTCTTTCTTTCTTTCAACTTTTTCTCCCTTTTATTCTGAGCTGTGTGGAGCAAAGGATTTTGGTGTTCCAGAAAGGTGTCAGGGCTGTGCCACTGAGGGGGGAGAGGCACCATTAGGACACTGGTCCACAAGAGACCTCCCAGCTTCATGTAATATCAAACGGCAGAAATCTCCCAGAAATCTGCAACTCAACACAAAGACCCAGCTTCACTCAACAATGAGCAAGCTACAGTGCTGGAAACCCTATGCCAAACAACTAGCAAAACAGGAACACAAACTCACCCATTAGCAGAGAGGCTGCCTAAAATCATAATAAGTCCACAGACACCACAAAACACACCACCAGACATGGACCTGCCCACCAGAAAGACAAGATCCAGGCTCATCCACCAGAACACAGGCATCAGTCCCCTCCACCAGGAAGCCTACACAACTCACTGAACCAACTTTAGCCACTGGGGACAGACACCAAAAACAACAGGAACTATGAAATGGCAGCCTGTAAAAAGAAGACCCCAAACACAGTAAGACAAGCAAAATGAGAAGACATAAAAACACACAGCAGATGAAGGAGCAAGATAAAAATCCACCAGACCTAACAAATGAAGAGGAAATAGGCAGTCTACCTGAAAAAGAATTCAGAATAATGATAGTAAAGATGATCCAAATCTTGAAATAGAATAGAGAAAATGCAAGAAACATTTAACAGGGACCTAGAAGAACTAAAGAGGAAACAAGCAATGATGAACAACACAATAATGAAATTAAAAATACTCTAGAAGGGATCAATAGCAGAATAACTGAGTCAGAAGAACGGATAAGTGACCTGGAAGATAAAAGAGTGGAAATAACTACCACAGAGCAGAATAAAGAAAAAAAGAATGAACAGAATTGAGAACAGTCTCAGACACCTCTGGGACAATATTAAACACACCAACATTCGAATTATAGGGTTCCCAGAAGAAGAAGAGAAAAAGAAAGGAAATGAGAAAATTTTTGAAAAGATTATACTTGAAAACTTCCCTAATATGGGAAAGGAAATAGCTAATCAAGTCCAGGAGGCACAGAGAGTCCCATACAGGTTAAATCCAAGGAGAAACACGCCAAGACTATATTAATCAAATTATCAAAACTTAAATACTAAGGAAACATATTAAAAGCAGCAAGGGAAAAGCAACAATTAACACACAAGGGAATCCCCATAAGGTTAACAGCTGATCTTTCAGCAGAAACTATGCAAGCAAGAAGGGAGGGGCAGACATATTTAAAGTGATGAAGGAGAAAAAGCTACAACCAAGATTAGTCTATCCAGCAAGGATGTCATTCAGATTTGATGGAGAAATTAAAACATTTACAGACAAGGAAAAGCTGATAGATGTCAGCACCAACTTTACAACAAATGCTAAAGGAACTTCTCTAGGCAAGAAACACAAGAGAAGTAAAAGACCTACCATAACAAACCCAAAACAATTATGAAAATGGGAATAGGAACATACATATCGATAATTATCTTAAAAGTAAATGGATTAAATGCTCCCACCAAAAGACACAGATTGGCTGAATGAATACAAAAACAAGACCCATATATATGCTGTCTACAAGACACCCACTTCAGACCTAGGCACACATACAGACAGAAAGTGAAGGCATGGAAAAAGATATTCCATGCAAATGGAAATCAAAAGAAAGCTAGTGTAGCAATTCTCATATCAGACATAATAGACTTTAAAATAAAGATTATTACAAGAGACACAGAAGGACACTACATTATGATCAAGGGATCGATCAAAGAAGAAGATATAACAATTGTAAATATTTATGCACCCAACATAGGAGCACCTCAATACATAAGGCATATACTAACAGCCATAAGGGGAAATTGACAATAACACAATCAGAGTAGGGGACTTTAAGACCCAACTTTCACCAATGCACAGATCATCCAAAATGAAAATAAAGAAGGAAACACAAGCTTTATATGATACATTAATCAAGATGGACTTAATTGATATTTATAGGACATTCCATCAAGAAACGACAAACTACATATTTTTCTCAAGGGCTCATGGAACATTCTCCAGGATAGATCATATCTTGGGTCACAAATCATGCCTTGGTAAATTTAAGAAAATTGAACTCGTATCACGTATCTTTTCTGACCACAACGCTATGAGACTAGATATCAATTACAGGAAAAGATCTGTAAAAAATACAAACACATGGAGTCTAAACAATACACTACTTAACAACCAAGTGATCACTGAGGAAATCAAAGAGGAAATCAAAAAATACCTAGACACAAATGACAATGGAGACAGAACAACCCAAAACCTATGGGATGAAGCAAAAGCAGTTCTAAGAGTGACGTTTATAGCAATAAAATCCTACCATAAGAAACAGGAAGCATCTCAATTAAACATCCTAAATTTTCACCTAAAGTAATTAGAGAAAGAAGATGAAAAAATCCCCAAAGTTAGCAGAAGGAAAGAAATCATAAAGATCAGATCAGAAATAAATGAAAAAGAAATGATGGAAACGATAGCAAAGATCAATAAAACGAAAACCTGATTCTTTGAGAAGATAAAGAAAATTGATAAACCATTAGCTAGACTCATCAAGAAAAAAAAGGGAGAAGACTGAAATCAACCGAATTAGAAATCAAAAAGGAGAAGTAACAACTGACACTGCAGAAATACAAAGGATCATGAGAGATTACTACAAGCAACTCTATGCCAATAAAATGGACAACCTGGAAGAAATGGACAAGTTCTTAGAAATGCGTAACCTGCACAGACTGAACCAGGAAGAAATAAAAAAGATATGAACAGACAAATTACAAGGTCTGAAATTGAAACTGTGATTAAAAATCTTCCAACAAACAAAAGCTCAGGACCAGATGGCTTCACAGGCGAATTCTACCAAATATATAGAGAAGAGCTAACAACTATCCTTCTCAAACTCTTCCAAAATATAGTAGCGGGAGGAACACTCCAAAACTCATTCTACGAGGCCACCATCACCCTGATACCCAAAACAGAGAAAGATGTCACAAAGAAAGAAAACTACAAGCCAATATCACTGATGAACATAGATGCACAAATCCTCAACAAAATACTAACAAACAGAATCCAACAGCACATTAAAAGGATCATACAGCATGATCAAGTGGGGTTTATTCCAGGAATGCAAGGATTATTTAATATACACAAATCAATCAACATGATACACCATATTAACATATTGAAGGAGGAAAACCATATGATCCTCTCAATAGTTGCAGAGAAAGCTTTCAAAAAATTCAACACCCATTTATCATAAAAACCCTCCAGAAAGTAAATATAGAGGGAACTTTCCTCCACATAATAAAGACCATGTATGACAAACCCACAGCCAACATCGTCCTCAATGGTGAAAAATTGAAACGATTTCCACTAAGATCAGGAACAAGACAAGGTTGCCCACTCTCACCACTCTTATTCAACATAGTTTTGGAAGTTTTAGCCACAGCAATCAGAGAACAAAAATAAATAAAAGGAATCCAAATCAGAAAAGAAGTAAAGCAGTCACTGTTTGCAAATGACATGATACAATACATAGTGAATCCTAAAGATGCTACCAGAAAACTACTAGAGCTAATCAATGAATTTGGTAAAGTAGCAGGATACAAAATTAATGCACAGAAGTCTCTGGCATTCCTATACACTAATGATGAAAAATCTGAAAGTGAAATTAAGAAAACACCCATTTATCACTGCAACAAAAAGAATAAAATATCTAGGAATAAACCTACCTAAGGAGACAAAAACCTGTATGCAGAAAATTATAAGACACTGATGAAAGAAATTAAAGATGATAAAAATAGGTGGAGAGATATACCATGTTCTTGGATTGAAAGAATCAACATTCTTAAAATGACTATACTACCCAAAGCAATCTACAGATTCACTGCAATGCAATGCCTATCAAACTACCACTGGCATATTTCACAGAACTAGGACAAAAAAATTCACAATTTCTATGGAAACACAAAAGACCCCAAATAGCGAAAATAATCTTGAGAATGAAAAATTCAGCTGAAGAAATCAGTCTCCCTGACTTCAGACTATACTACAAAGCTACTCTAAACAAGACAGTATAGTACTGGCACAAAAACAGAAATATAGATCAATGGAAAAGGATAGAAATGCCAGAGATAAACCCACACACATATGTTCACCTTATCTTTGATAAAAGAGGTAAGATTATACTGTGGAGAAAAGACAGCCTTTTTAATAAGTGGTTCTGGGAAAACTGGACAGCTACATGTAAAAATATGAAATTAGAACACTCTCTAACACCATACACAAAAATAAACTCAAAATGGATTAAAAAACTAAACGTGAGGCCAGGCATTATCAAACTCTTAGAAGAAAACTTAGGCAGAACACTCTATGACAATAATCACAGCAAGATCCTTTGTGACAAACCTCCTATAGAAATGGAAATAAAAACAAAAATAAACAAATAGAACCTAATGAAACTTCAAAGCTTTTGCACAGCAAAGGAAACCATAAACATGACCAAAAGACAATCCTCAGACTGGGAGAAAATATTTGCCAATCAAGCAACTGAAAAAGGATTAATCTCCAAAATTTATAAGCAGCTCATGCAGCTCAATAACAAAAAAACAAACAACCCAATCCAAAAATGGGCAGAAGACCTAAATAGACATTTCTCCAAAGAAGATATACAGATTGCCAACAAACACATGAAAGAATGCTCAACATCATTAATCATTAGAGAAATGCAGATCAAAACCACAATGAGATATAATCTCACACTGGTCAGAATGGCCATAATCAAAAAATCTAGAAACAATAAATTCTGGAGAGGGTGTGGAGAAAAGGGAACCCTCTTGCACTGTTGGTGAGAATGTAAATTGATACAGCCACTATGGATAACAGTATGGAGGTTCCTCAAAAAGCTAAAAATAGAACTACCGTGTGACCCATCAATCCCTCTACTGGGCATATACCCTGAGAAATCCATAATTCAGAAACAGTCATGTACCAAAATGTTCATTGCAGCTCTATTTACAATAGCCAGGACATGGAAGCAGCCTAACTGTCCAACATCATATGAATGGATAAAGAAGATGTGGCACATAAATACAATGGAATATTACTCAACCATAAAAAGAAATGAAATTGAGATATTTGTAATGAGGTGGATGGACCTAGAGTCTGTCATACAGAGTCAAGTAAGTCAGAAAAAGAAAATCAAATACCTTACGGTAACACATATATATGGAATATAAGAAAAATAAAAGTCATGAGGAACCTAGGGTTAAGACAGGAATAAAGGCACAGAGCTACTAGAGAATGGACTTGAGGATATGGGGAGGGGGATGGGTAAGGTGTGAAAAAGTGAGAGTGGCATGGACATATATATACTACCAAATGTAAAATAGATAGCTAGTGGGAAGCAGCCGCATAGCACAGGGAGATCAGCTTGGTGTTTTGTGACCACCTAGAGGGGTGGGATAAGGAGTGTGTGCAGGAGTGAGATGCAAGAGGAAAGAGATGGGAACATAAGTATATGTATAACAGATTCACTTTATTATAAAGCAGAAACTAACACACCAATGTAAAGTAATTATACTCCAATAAAGATGTTAAAAAATAATAAAATAGGAAATAAAAAAATAAAAACAATAAAAATGATATTTATGTGACATAATAGTGAATTAATTAATACTATGATGATATATATTCCAATATATAAGTTTACCAAATCAATACATTGTACATTTTTAACTGACACAATGTTATATGTCAGTTATACCTCAATAAAAATAAACTTAAAAAATGAAGTGAAAGCATTGATAGTATGTTCTCTAACCATAAGGAAATTAAAATAGACATAAATCACAGCAAATTTCTGGAAATCACCCAAGTATTTAGAAGTTAAGAAAAAAAAAAAAAACCTTCTAAATAACTCAATGGTAAAAGAGGGAGTCACAATGGAAATTAGAAAATATTTTTAATTCAATGTAAATGTAAACACAATAATTTTTTTTTTTTTTTTTGGTATGCGGGCCTCTCCCTGCTGTGGCCTCTCCCATTGTGGAGCACAGGCTCCGGACATGCAGGCTCAACAGCAACGGCTCACGGGCCCAGCCACTCTGCGGCATGTGGGATCCTCCCGGAACAGGTCATGAACCCATGTCCCCTGCATCAGCAGGCGGACTCTCAACCACTGCACCACCAGGGAAGCCCCTAAACACAATAAATTTAAATCTCTGGGATAGAAGCTAAATAATTGCTTAGAGAGCAATTTATAATATTAAATGCTGATATTAGAAAAGGAGAAATGTCTAAAGTCAATGATACAGCTTCCACTTTAAGAAACTAGAAAAGGAAGTGCAAAATAAACTCAAAGCAAGCAGAAAGAAGGAAATAAAGATAATAACAGAAATCAATAAAATCAAGAACAGAAAAACAATAACTCAAATGACTCTTTGAAAGATTAATACAATTCATAAACTTAACTATGCTAACAGAAAAAAAGGGAAAGGATACAAATTTCCAAAACCATAAATAGAAGAGGGAAAATTACTATAGACCATTCTGGCATATAATAAATACAAGTGTAATATTAGCAATTGTGTGTGAATTAATTCCACAACTTAAAACAAACAGACCAGTTCCTTGAAAGAAACAAACTATCAATACTGACTCCAGAATAAATAAATAACCTGAATATTTTTTATCAGTTAAAGAAATTGTACATACAAAATTTTCAACAAAAAAGTCAAATTTTTTATCACTAAATTTTATTTTTGAGCAGTTTTAGATTCACAGGAAAATTGAGAAATTTGTCATATATCCTGTCCCCACACATGCATAACCTTGTCGATTATCAGCGAACACCACCAGAGTGGTTCATTTATTAAAATTGATGAATCTACAATGACACATCATAATCACCCGAAGTCCATGGCTTACACTATGGTTTACCTTTGGTGTTGTACGTTCTATGGGTTCAGACAACAGTATAAAGACATGAACTTATCAATATGTTATCATACAGAGTATTTTTGCTTTCCTAAATATCCTCTGTGCTCTGCCTATTATTCTCTCTCCACATTCCTCACTCCAGGAAACCACTGATATTTTTACTGTCTCCATAGTTTTGCCTCTTCCAGGTGTCATACAGTTGGAATCATATCGTATGTATTCTTTTCAGATTGGCTCATTACACTTACTAATACTATTTAAGGTTTCTCCATGTCTTTTCATGGCTTCACAGCTCATTTTTTTATAGTGCTGAATAATATTCCATTGGTATAATTAGATATACCACATTCATTTATCCATTCACTTACTGAAGAACATCTTGGTTTCTTTGAGTTTTGGAAATTATGAATAAAGCTACTCTAAGCATCATTGTTCAGGATTTTTGATGGACATATGTTTTCTTTTTTTTAACATCCTTATTGGAGTATAATTGCTTCACAATGACGTGTTAGTTTCTGCTGTATAACGAAGTGAATCAGCTATACGTATACATATATTGCCATATATCCTCCCTCTTGCATCTCCCTCCCATCCTCCCTATCCCACCCATCTAGGTGGACAAAAAGCACCAAGCCGATCTCCCTGTGTATTGCGACTGCTTCCCACTAGCTATCTATTTTACATTTGGTAGTGTATATATGTTCATGCCACTCTCTCACTTCATCCCAACTTATCCTTCCCCCTCCCCATGTCCTCAAGTCCTTTCTCTATGTCTTCATCTTTATTCCTGTCCAGGCTCTAGGTTCTTCAGAATCAACTACTTTTTTTTTAGATTCCATATATATGTGTTGGCATACAGTATTTGTTTTTCTCTTTCTGACTTACTTTACTCAGTATGACACCTCACTACAAATAACTCAATTTCATTTCTTTTTATGGCTGAGTAATGTTCCATTGTATATATGTGCCACTTCTTCTTTATCCATTCATCTGTCAATGGAAACTTAGGTTGCTTCCATGTCCTGGCTATTGTAAATAATGCTGCAATGAACATTGTTGTACATGACTCCTTTTGAATTATGGTTTTCTCAGGGTATATGCCCAGTAGTGGGATTGCTGGGTCATATGGTACTTCTAATTTTGTTTTTTTGAAGAAACTCCATGCTGTTACCCATAGTGGCTGTATCAATTTACATTCCCACCAACAGTGCAAGAGGGTTCCCTTTTCTCCACACCCTCTCCAGGATTTATTGTTTGTAGATGTTTTGAGGATGGCCATTCTGAAAAGTGTGAGGTGATATCTCGTAGTTTTGATTTGCATTTCTCTAATGATTAGTGATGTTGAGCAAACTTTCATGTGTTTGTTGGCAATCTGTATAACTTCCTTGGAGAAATGTCTAGTTAGCTCTTGTGCCCATTTTTGGATTGTGTTTTTGTTTGATATTTAGCTGCATGAGATACTTGTATATTTTGGAGATTAATTCTTTGTCAGTTGCTTCATTTGCAAATATTTTCTCCCATTCTGAGAGTTGTCTTTTCGTCTTGTTTATGGTTTCCTTTGCAGTACAAAAGCTTTGAAGCTTCATTAGGTCTCTTTTTTTTTAATTTCCATTTCTCTAGGATGTGGGTCAAAAAGGATCTTGCTGTGATTTATGTCATAGAGTGTTCTGCCTATGTTTTGATAGTGTCTGGCTTTACATTTAGGTCTTTAATCCATTTTTAGTTTATTTTTGTGTATGGTGTTAGGAAGTATTCTAATTTCATTCTTTTACATGTAACTATCCAGTTTTCCCAGCACCACTTATTGAAGAGGCAGTCTTTTCTCTATTGTATATCCTTGCTTCCTTTATCAAAGATAAGGTGACCATAGGTGTTTGGGGTTATCTCTGGACTTTCTATCCTGTTCCATTGATCTATATTTCTGTTTTTGTGCCAGTACCACACTGTCTTGATTACTGTAGCTTTGTAGTATAGTCTGAAGTCTGAGAGCCTGATTCCTCCAGCTCCGTTTTTCTTTCTCAATATTTCTTTGGCTATTCAGGGTCTTTTGTGTTTCCATACAAATTGTGAAATTTTTCATTCTAGTTCTGTGAAAAATGCCATTGGTAGTTTGATAGGGATTGCATTGAATCTGTAGACTGCTTTGGGTAGTATAGTCATTTTCACAATGTTGATTCTTCCAATCCAAGAACATGGTGTATCTCTCCATCTATTTGTATCATCTTTAATTTCTTTCATCAGTGTCCTATAGTTTTCTGCATACAGGTCTTTTGTCTCCCTAGGTAGGTTTATTCCTATGTATTTTTTTTTGTTGTTGCAATGGTAAATGGGAGTGTTTTCTTAATTTCACTTTCAGATTTTTCATCATTAGTGTATAGGAATGTAAGTGATTTCTGTGCATTAATTTTGTATCCTGCTACTTTATCAAATTCATTGATTAGCTCTAGTCGTTTTCTGGTAGCATCTTTAGGTTTCTCTATGTATAGTATCATGTCATCTGCAAACAGTGACAGTTTTACTTCTTCTTTTCCGATTTGGATTCCTTTTATTTCTTTTTCTTCTCTGATGGCTGTGGCTAAAACTTCCAAAACTATGTTGAATAATAGTGGTGAGAGTGGGCAACCTTGTCTTGTTCCTGATCTTAGTGGAAATGGTTTCAGTTTTTCACCATTGAGAATAATGTTGGCTGTGGGTTTTTCATATATGGCCTTTATTATGTTGAGGTAAGTTCCCTCTATGCCTACTTTCTGGAGGGTTTTTATCATAAATGGGTGTTGAACTTTGTCGAAAGCTTTCTCTGCATCTATTGAGATGATCATATGGTTTTTCTCCTTCAGTTTGTTAATATGGTGTATCACATTGATTGATTTGCGTATATTGAAGAATCCTTGCATTCCTGGGATAAACCCCACTTAACCATGTTGTGTGATCCTTTTAATGTGCTGCTGGATTCTGTTTGCTAGTATTTTGTTGAGGATTTCTGCATCTATGTTCATCAGTGATATTGGTC